>NC_056729.1:619994758-620174758 GCF_019279795.1 Protopterus annectens | reverse complement strand
CTCCAGTGTGTAGCTAGCAACCCCCAGCAGGTAGCCATATGTGAGGTCCCCACTGGCAAATGCCTTGTACAGCTGTGATGAATGCCAGATGTGGGAGTCGTGATAGCTTCCAGTGCTGCCAGCACATACATTCATGATAATGCCCTGGGCATCGGACATGAACTGGCAGTGGATGGAGTGGAACCCCTTTTGGTTAAGGTAGACCCTACCCTCATCATCGGGTGGTGCTTTGATGTGAATATGGGTGCAGTCTATGGCACCCAGTACCACCAGGTATTCTGGTACATGGTGGAAGAGATGGATATTGTTGTTCCTCTCTTCACGGGTGATGGGGTAGTAAATGTGCTTAGCCCCATGTGGTTGCATGGCATCCAGAAACTGGTAGAGTATCCTGGATGCAGATGCCTGTGAGACCCCCATGATATCCCCAGTTGGTCTTTGGAAAGTACCTGTAGCTAGTATTCTTAAGGCTAGACATACCTTGGTAACCACGGGATGGGTTTCTCTCTGTTGGTTCTGGATCTGAGGCGAGGCTGGCACAGCTCAACGAGTTGCTGAAGTATGTCCCTGTCCACCCTGTATCGCTCTACTATCTCCATACTATCTCCAGATCATGTAGCCTCTGGTAGGTTATCCTGGGTTTGAACACTCTTCTCCTCCTCCTTAGTCTGAGTCAGTTGTCAGCATTATCCTCCTCAGCACCCTTGGCCTCTTGCACATACTGATAGATCAAAGTGACAGCAGCCCCTAACATTTTTTGCTAGTTTTGTCAGTTAAATTTCCCTTATGTGTACAGCTATGGATCAGACTTTGTGGGAAAAAACAGACTGGAAGGTGTTTGCATTCTTTATTGTGGTGTGCTGCAGATGCTGCCTGTGTGATTGGCTGACTTTGAGACATTCCACCTGCCAGCTATTTTACTTGTATTTGAGCTGCACACACACATTTAGCTAAGGTAAACACATTTTAACAGAACTAGCCATCCCTGGAAGCGAACAATCTCTTTATTTTATGGTGTAATACAGTACAGCCTCAGACACATCCCCTTGCTTAGCTGTGCTTAGCTAAGCACACACTCTGGCAACAGAGCTCCAATGTGCTTACAGCAAGCATGACACACACCCTTTTCATGTTAGCTGCTCCTCCTGCCTACAATGTCTTGTTCTAGCACCTACATGGTTAGGTGCAGTGTGTGGGCGTGGAATATTATGTGATTCAGTAAATTTCCCCTCATTTACATACCCCAGTACCTTAGTCCATAGTTACTGCTCTGACATGGAGCCTTTCCCCTAGACAACTGGTGTTCCCTGGTAGTGTTTTGATTCTGCATGCCATTGACAATAATGGCAAAATGCAGATTTCCCCTAAAATTGAGTTTTAATATTTTTTTTTTATTTTCGGCATGATCTCGTTTGCTCGCCACAGCCCTATGCTTAAACGTCCAAGATCAGCCAAAAAATACTTAGATTTTTTGTTACATTAAACACTTTCCCATGCCAATGGCCATATATTTGGCCATTGGCATGCCTAAATTTAATAATACATGCTTTTATTTGAGCTGGCATGCCTCTTTTTGTTGTTTGCAGAAATGTGTTCGGTTAGTAACTGAACACATTTCTGCTACTAGCACTGTTCCTACAAAAATCCCTTCCTGAATCACTAATTCACCTCATTTGCATGGTTTCCACCAAAAAAATAAGGTATTTAGGATTCTGCATGACTTTCCGTGCAGGAACAGTGTCGGCAGGCTCATGCATGTCAGATCAGCTGTTTCCTGAATAGCTTCGCAGCCATATTCTGTGCAGAGCGACTACACTGTTTCTGTATGAAAAGTTTTGTTTAGAGAATCCCAGAGCTGCTCTTTGTTGGTGTGAGTGTTCAAAAAAGAGGGTCTTTGAGCTAGCTCTGTGTCCTAGAAGGCTAATGTCCTCCCTATGTTACTGGTGAACTGGGTTTGAGTAGCAGTTCAGGTATCTGTAGGAACTGGCAATGGAAAATGGGACTGAGTGGCTGCTGCCAACTCATCCGAGAGAGAAGGATGTGCCCATGCCTATAACAAATGTAGCACCTAGCAGTAGTACTTGGTGTTACCATGTGAAGCATAAGCCAGTTGAGTCCTGGTAATGTTAGAGCTCAGACTGGCCACTAAGTGGAGGGTGGTGGGTACTTCCTATCACCAGGTTCTTGTTAGGGAATAGAGTGTCAGCTGGGACTTGTGGCCGGAATGTATGCATTGTAAGGCTTGCACCTTACATTGGAATGCCTGATTCCTGTATCCCCAGAACAAATAGGCCAGTTGGGTACAAATAGTGCATCCATTTGCCAAGTTCCTGTCAAGGCTCTGAATTTAATGAAAAAAAAAAGAGGAAGAGATGCAGTCCCTGTAGGTCATTAGGCCACAGATGTGTTCTGCAGTAACCCAGAAAACTGGAAGCCATAGCAATATAGAAAGTTCATACACAACAAGAAGTATGTGTCACGCAAGAAAGAAATATCAAGTATTAGTTAAAGCTCTCAACAGAAAAAAATAAGTATTATAAAAACAGAACATGTTTGTCACAAGCTGTAACTATGGGATCAATACATTTGCTTTCCTTTTATGATGTTTACCTTGGTATACCTCCATTTTATGTATTCTATTCAGATATGGCAGCTGTCTATATTTGTTGAATGGTGAAGAAGAATGGTACTGTTATATATGATTTAATACTCAATGCTTCTTCTTGATGAGAAGGGAATAAGATGAACGTTTTAAAATACTTATTGTTTAGCAATGAGATGTTAACTTATTTGTCTATCACTCTTACTAAATGTGGAAAACATATGAAGATGGAGTTTCCAAAAAATTGATTTGCTTTATGGAGAAATGACTATCCAGGGGATTGAGAAACACTGACTTCATGATTATGGGCAGGTCAACACTGCTTATCTTGCATAAACAATGAGCCCTGATGCACATTATGAGTGCATGTGACCAAGCCAATTTGCAAGATAACCATCTCCTCATCATGGCTGCAGTAGGCAGGTGCAGGAAGATTGTGTTAGATCAAATTGCAGTCCCAGTAAAGTGTGAGTAGTTGTTATCAACACTTACTATATATGAGCCTTTATTGCAGTTATTGCACAAGTGCATGCACACATTACTAGCAATCTGTTGAGTCATTGTTCTGATTCAAGGAAATAGATATGCAGAAATACATCTTACATACCAAAATAAAACTGTTTTTGCTAAGGGTTGAGTGTAGATGGTCTAGTAGAGCAACAAAAACAAGAGAAACTGAAAGAAGACTAGAGAGGGAGACAGTGAACTTAGAAAAGATGCAGACCACAGTGGAGAAATTGGTATGATGTATACACATATATCCATCTACAAAACCTGAACATAGACAAAATGTAACCAGATAAGAGGGTTATGGTAAAATGACATGATTCTGACCTAACCCACTCCTGACATAATCATGTTTTTCAGGGATTTATTTTATCAGTATACCTGTCGTATAATGGCAAGTGTAATGAAAAACAAAATAGCAACCTTGAGGAATTCAGACCCATTACTGAGTTAAATGATTCTCTAATAATAAACACAGCATTAACTGAACTATGCAGCAGTCAGAGAAACCCATATAAGGGAGCTGTTAACCAATAAAGCGTAAGTAGTATTCAAAAGACAGGTCTCAATGGACTTGATCCAAGGACTTATTTAGTAATTCTCTACTAAACACTTACATTAACTAAACAAATTATTGCAAACATTAATACTGAAGAATGAAGGGAAAAACAAATCTGGAGAATGTTACCAAACAGCACAATGAAGCAGAAAGTTTCAATAAAGAATACAACAATGAGGGGAATGGAACACCTTTCTCTGTCTGCAATGACAGCTGACAAAGCAAGTCATTAAAAAGGAGGTACCAATCAGATTAAAGGCATAAGCTTTACTCCATTTCACAATTGGCAATTGCTGTAAAGTACGGCTCAGCTCACTTGCACAACTGATAGCAATATCTGTAGTGCAAGATATAGCTTGGATTTTATTTTTTCTATACAATGAGAAGTGCCTTTTCTTATCAGTTAGCCATGGGCAGCAAAGAAGCTATCTGTGAACCATCACACAATGTACAACCACAAAAACACAACTGATTGTTTTATAACCTCTTTTTGGGCATGTGTGCTGTGTGTCTATTTATTCTTTGACCAAATTTAAGGTTGGGAGAAGAAGTATATGAAAGAGATAAAAAGGTTAAGTAAGCAGGGGGTAGAACAGAGGGTAAGCAAATAAGAAATGAGCAGGAAGGAAGTGTGTGTTCATGTGTGTCTGTATGTGAGATTTTCTTGACATTACAGAGAGCATTTTACACCAGCATGTGGGACACTGTTATATTCTTCCCAACAGACACTGCTGATGTCATCAGAAAGTGTTGTCTGAGACAATCAAAGTCAGACTTGTGCTGTGGTTGTTTAAAATACTGAGTTCTGCAGTTTGTGTACTTAGGAGTTATATTATCACTCCAATCAACTGTCTGTGTGTGTGTGTGTGTGTGTGTGTGTGTGTGTGTGTGTGTGTGTGTGTCTGTGTGTGTATGTGTGTGTGCTCTCTTGCTTCATATTACAGAGATCCTTTTACACCAGCATGTGGAATACTGTTATATTCTCAACAGACACTGCTCATGTCATCAGCTATAACCATATCAAGAAGTTTTAAAAATGAAGCCCTTAAAGGGCTAGCTTCAATTTAAATAGAGGAGCATATATACACACATAATTATTAAGTAAAGACAAAAATAATAGCAATTAATTCAAACATATACATATGGTGCATAGATGTAAAGATAACCTGAACCATAATAACCTGGAACTAAGATTGATTTTAACAATTTTCATTTAAACCTGGTTTATATAATGCCCCCAAATTAATAATCCACATTTCCTTATAATCCAAAATGTTATGTTTATTTAAAGTAGAATGCCGCTCACCATTCACCATATTTATTCCTATAAAAATAAAATGTGCCCCACATGAGCTAATTATGTTTATAAGGTACAGTTCTGGGTCTATTGCAATTAATATCGCTGATATGTAGTGATATAATGTGTTTAAATTACCTAGATATTTGACCCACAGAAAATTCACCATGTTGGCATACTGTCATATAATTACCCATTCTGTATTACAAGTGATTATGGATCTAATTTCATCTGCATTTTATATTTTACTGAAAATTCATAAATCAAAGACTAACCCTACTGGGAGACTAATAGTCTCAGGCAGAGGTTCTTTAACTACAACAGACTCAGAAGAGCACTTTATAAACATCATTTAGAGCATGTGGGGGCACATTTTATTTTTTTTAGGCATAGATATGGTGAAGGGTGAAGGGCATTCTACTTAAAATAAACATAAAGTTTTGGATTATAAGGAAAGAATATGAATTATTAATTTGCGGGCTTTATAAAAATCAGGTTTAAAATGAAAGTTATTAAAACTGATCTTAGTTCCAGTTTATTATGGTTGAGGTTATGTTGATAGTTATGTGCCATATTTATATGTTTGAATTAATTGCTATTATTTTTGTCTTTACTTAATCTTAATAATTGTGTGTGTGTGTGTATATATATATATATATATATATATATATATATATATATATATATATATGTACTTATCTATTTAAAATGAAGCTGGACCTTTAAGGGCTTCATTTTTAAAACCTCTTGGTTGTGTAATTTCCTTTGATGCACTATGCACTGAAGATGCCAGTAGGAGTAACTGATTTGCATGTGAGTTTATGTCTTATATTTTCATTGCAGCCACATTTTAGCCATGTTGTGTGAATTTGACTTATTTATTGATTTACTCACTTGATGGAATAAAGAAGAGAGCTAAGAGAAGGTGGTTTGTTTATTTTTATCCGGTATCTCTCTCTCTCTCTCTGTATATATATATATATATATATATATATATATATATATGTATATATATATATATATATATATATATATATATATATATACATATAAATATATATATATATATATATATATATATATATATATATATATATATGTGTGTGTGTGTGTGTGTGTGTGTATGCAATGCACTCAAGGCAACTATCCTGAATTGCCCATGCTATCACATACAGGTATAGCAGTGTCCCTCCTAACAACTCCAGCAGATGTTACAGTGCCAGGATAGTGTGTGTGTGGTTACCCTCATAGAGTGTGGATGTATCATAATAGTTGTTCAAGTGTGTGTGTGTGTGTGTGTGTGTGTGTGTGTGTGTGTTTGCAGACTTATCTTTTATCACTGTAAATTACTTATGTTATGTTAGAGGCATGGGACTACTGGTGATATTATTCTGATATTGTCCATGATTGTGGCTGGTTGTTGTAATGTTTTCCATGAGCCTTTACCTGTGCCCACCTTGCTGAAGATGTCTGCTGAGAGTACACTCATATTCAAGCATATCAGTTTGCACAACTTTTCAATATGCACCCTACCCCAATTGTACATGAGATCCCTGATAGATGTCCTCTACATTATTCATGTAAGGATGCCTATCTCACACAGACATCTTCCCAAATGTTATGTCACCTTGTGTGGCAGTCACATGAAATGCATTTTCACTGTACAGTCACTACTGTAACATATAGGTATGTGATTAGTGCTGCTGTGACAACCACCTTCCATTTACATGCCCTCCTCTGCTGTACATTAGGTAGTTTCACCTGTTCATTGCTATAATTCATGTGTGTGTCTTTATTCAATACACATACTTTTCCTGAGTGTTCATTTTAAATAGCAGTCCATGAGCCATTGCAAATCATTTACACAGCTGTAATACACATTGCCAGGAATGGTATATCACAATACTCTGCACTGTAGGTACACTGTCTTCTACTGAGTTTGGAACATATACTTCACATTCATACCTCTCAACTGCCAAAATATTCTCAGGATCCCCAGATGTGTTCCTTATGAAATTAGTGGCTTTCTGCCTAATCACTGATATGATTACATGACTGATGTGACTCAATTTTAGATGCATTTGAATTCATACCTCTCAAATGTCCTGATTTGTGCAGAATGTCCAGTTTTTGTCTCATATTTTTTATATTTTCCTCATAACATTTTTATTTTTTGGCAAGTCATTGGCATGCCATTGCAGATTGAGGTCAGAAACTGATGACATACAATTGACTTTCAAACTTCATGCTTTTCAGAAAGTGCAGGCAACTGTACCCTCTATTATTCTATCACCTTTCTAAGTTTGGAAGAGCAGTGTTAACAATCTGTCACTATTTCTGGGCCTTTGTACCCCCATTATTTATGGCTTTGTCCAGACTTCTTAATCTAACAGGCTGAGAGGTGAGTTTCTTTCTAACACATTTCTATGTGACATCTTTGACAAACATGTCCCTGTTTCTGGTTAAATGTCCCCACATTATGTTGGCCTTTGTGCAGATATGTTGCACTAACAGACTGACAGCCATCTGTGAAGCCCTGGTGATCATTGTGGCATTTCACACAAATCAGCAGACCATACGTGCTTGAAACAGTATTGATATCCATGATCACTTACACAGTTTCCTGGCCAGCAACACTGTTGGCAGCCATAAAACCTAGCTTAGAAGTACTGCACAGCATTAATATTCATTGCATGCTGCCACTCGCCGAACACCAGTGCACAATCATGTAAACGCCATGTAGGCTCTGGTTATTGAATGCCAGGGAATATCCTTTTCCAACTTTAAATGTAACTTCATTTTATTTATATGTTTTTCCAAACAACTTGTACAGTTTATAATATTAGTATACAATACCTCAAATAGAAACATAAAAATCAACATTAGACAAGCTAATCATCTATCCTCCTCATATGTGGTATCAAATAGGTATGATTTTAGTGAACTATGGAAGCTAGTCAGTGTTGTGTGCTCCCAAAGCCACAGATACAGTAAGTTTCACAGGTGGGGTCCTTGGTAGGCAAAGTATAATACACTTGAGGTTGCAAGGTGTACCTGTGGAACCACCAGCAGCTACTGACTAATCAAGTATAGAACCCATTAAGGGACCCAAGTCATGCAGAGACAAAATTACCACAACCAGAACTCTATAGATAACCCTAAACTGAACTAGAAGCCAGTGCAGACCATGCAAACCAAGAGTAATGTGTTGTTAAGGTAATGTACCAGTTAGTATCCTGACAGCACAGTAACAAACCAGTTGTTGACAGATAAGTTTAATCCTGGGAAATCCATGATAAAGGGCACTTACAGTAATTCAGCCATGGCAAGACCAAGGCATAAACTAATAGAGAAAGATCTGACTGAGTTAGAAAGTACTTTATTTTATTTATGTTTTGTAGATGGAAACGTAGATTTTACAATAGCTGATAGTTGTATTCGTTGCATCAGCCTATAATTTAAGATTACTCTAAGATTATGTCATTTTTCAACAAACCCAAGCCTATTCTCTTCATCATAAAGAGTATAGTGTAAAATAGGACAACAATGTTACCATGAGCAGTGGTGGCCTCAGTTTGTTAAGTGCTCAGTTTTAAGCAATTCTAAGTACCAAAAGTGTCAGCACATGAACAGCGCTGAATGCCATTTGAAACAGAGGTGAATACAGAACAGCACAGTAAATCATCAGAATCTTCTGATGAAGTTCCAGTTTCCAGAATGAAAGCACATAATTTGTATTAAACATTATGTTGCTTTAAGTTTGGTACAGTATTTTTTCCATCTGGGTTTATCTGATGATTTACTGTGCTGTTCTGTATTCACCTCCATTTTGCATGGTGTTCATGTTCAGTGTTAAAGATGGTCAACTAAGGAATGCACATTTATCATTTCAACCTGGGGAAGGAGAGGTAAATCTGGGTATCAACTGAATAGCAATGATAAGATCTCCCATTGAAGTATGACCATACATTGATAACAAAATCTATTGAAAGGCTACTGATTTACCACAACTTTTCTATCAGCACCCTATCAAAAAAAATCATTCCCCAGAATTCAATAAACTCCATGCAGGAAAAGTGTTATTCCTGCAGGAGTGAACTGTGTCCATTTCCACATAGCCTTAGCAGTGTGCCTTGCATATTCATGAAGGCATGGTACTGCTAAGGCTAAGTGGACATGAACACTACCGTGTGCAGAGGTCATGTTTAAATAGTGCCCGTACATCTAACATGCCCCCTGCACTCTAAAAGTGCCATGTGGCACTTTCTAAGTACTTTCATTGTCCATGGATACTGAAAGCAGTTATTTAGATGGGAAGCAATGCAGGAGGTGTGTGGCAGGTACTGTCACACACCACCTGCAGTGGGAAAGTGCATAAAGCACCTTTAACGTGTCCCAACCTCTCAGAGCAAAAAAATGGCCAAAGTTTAAAATGATGGTGGGACAAGTAGGGACAAATCATAAATATTGCCCTTAAAGCTTAGAAAGTTGATAGAGGAACAGGGTTTGTATTGATATAACAACATGTAGGGAAAGATTAGAAGTCTGAAACTCAAATGTATGCCATTATGTAGTGACTTTAATCCTGATATGCCCCATACAGACTTTGACAGTTGATAGAATGACAGATAGTACATTACCAAATTTGACTTACAAGTAGTATTGATACATGTAATTAAAGTGCATTTATTATTTCTTTCCATTCTAATTTAAGTTTAAACATAGCTGAGCGTGTCTGCGAACTACAGCCCACTGCTCAACATTGATTAAACATCTCATAGCAGCTAAATAAAAATGTATACCTAGAACCCTTAATGACAAGATAGCATAGGGGTTAGAGGCTCAGCTTTACATGTAGGTGCTCATGGTTTGAGTACCAAGACAAGCACTTTATTTTTACATGGGAAAGTTGTTGTTCTTTGTCTTTTGGCTTTTTCCCAGTTAGGGGTCACCACAGCGGAACTCCAGTCTGCTAATGACTGGCAGTAGATTTTCACTTACGCCTAGGTGCCAGCTCGACGTCCAACCTACAACGAAGGCACACCCATTCATGCATGTCTTTCGAACGCCCACCCAACCACGGGGTGGACATGCAGACTCCACACAGAAGGCACTCCCAACACTCCAGCCAAGAATTGAACAGGAGAACCTCTTGCTGTGAGGCAACAACGCTACCGCTGCACCACCACGGATTTTTTTTGTACATGGGAAAACATTGTTAAAATTATTTAGTTTTATGTGTAATTATGTAGTAATTGATATTTGCTACCTAGGGTAGTGTAGCTGGTCCAAAATAGAAGTGTGAGTGCATATAACATGTGAAATCACCCATGTATACACAAGTATCCCATACAGTATAGTCACACCCCAAGGTCATGTAATGAAAGCACATAGGGGGATATCATGTAAAGTAAATCATATGCACTTCATAATAAGTAATGATGAATTAATCTACAACCCTGAGATGTATTTAAAATGAAAATTGAGCAATGCTAAGCAGTGCTCAGGTATGCTTAGCTGGCTCAAGCATTGCTTATATGTAAATTCTAAGCAGCAGTCACCTCAGCTAAATGGATTTGTGCACTGTTAAGCAGTGCTCAGCATTTACCCCTTTAAGCACTGTGCATCTCACCTTAGCAGATTTGTGCACCAATTAGCTGAGCATAGCATTTTCCAAATGGTCCAATGACAGCAAAGGTGGGAATATGGCCTTATTTAAACCACATAGGTGGGAATACAGCCATAACCTGTTGTAGTCTGATCTCTGCAGGAACTATGTCTGGTATTGGAGAGAGAGTACACATTTTGGATGCAGTGCTAGGACATTCTGGAGTCCAGGGTCATGGCTGGGATCCTTGTAGAAAATCATGGTGACAGACTGCTGCAGGGCCAGTACCATGGTTCTCAGTACAAAGTGGAGGCCTGGGACTGTCTGGCACATGACATCAACAGTGCCACATGAGTCCCCGAACTGTTGAGCATGTATGGCATCACTATGCTAACCTAAAGTGGAGGAAGGGGGAGCTCTTTGCCCAGTGGATCCAAGATGCTCGGGCATGGAATGCTCCAGTAGTTAGTATCTCATACATAACTGTACCAAATCCTAGCCTGAGTATGTGATAGACAGGTATGCATAATGTTTGTTTGCTCCCCCTACAGGTGCAGAGGAGAGGGCTAGCAATACTGAGGCCCATGCCAACAGGCTGACAAGGTTGTGCTGACAGGCTGGTGAGCACAAATCTACCTTGCAGTATATAGTGAAATAAATAAGAAGGAGTAAATCATTTACTGCCAGTAGGTGTAGTGTGTACTGTGTCTAATGATTAAATACAAGCTTGCCAGACTAATATTGATCTGCAGGATATGCAGTAGTAAAACACTGTTTCATATAAGTACAATAAAGACCTAAACCACTAACTGTTGTGTTTACTCTGGTATGCTGGTGTAAAAACAGAATGTGCACATGTTCTTCACAGCAAATATTGCTTTGATAGCATGAATTTACTGAGGTTGTTCTGAGAACCAGCTATTATGCAAAACAGTAGACTGTTGAGCTGTAAAACAAGATATAAATGAAATATGAAATATGTTATGCACTATGATCTGAACCCTGAATAGTAATGTCCAATGTATTATAGTGTTCCCCTACAGCATTGCCTTGTGTTAAGCTTTGCTTTCCAGATTGTATTATTTCAAAGGATTAATACACAGTATACTATCTGTCATGCAGGAATCTCAGAATTACAAGGTCAGACTGTCTAACATACAGAGTAATAGGAAAACTTCAGTCAAACAAGAAAGAGCAGTTTCCCAGTAGCTCAGTGTAATGAGAAATAGCTTTGTTGTTCATGTTAGAACACCCAGAAATGGTTCAAATTCAGGGAGTGGTACTGAGATGTGTGCATATATGCACTCAAGAAATCTTGAATATTTGTAGAAACAGTCAGATAGTGGTAACAGATATTTTCTCCACAGGTCTTATAGGTAAATACATTTGTAGAAGCTGTTGGAAGGGTATACCAGTACATCATGTACAACTGTCCCACTGTCCAACCCCATGCCTGAAAATGACAGCAGGATAGGTACATACACCATGCATTCTTCCCAATACATCTCTCAAGTGTCATGCTATCATGGCTAGTGGTCACTGCTGCCAATCACCTTGGACACAGATAGGAATCCAGGTGAAGTGTACAAGTAACAGACACACACAACATCAGTGTAGAGTACCCCTTCTTTGTCAGATATGTAACCCTAAAATATACAAGCCCCCCAGTAATGCAGTCATTGTTGTTCCAGTCTAACACATACCATTACAAGCTGACAGTTTGACAGGTATGTATGTGCTACAGAAGTTATGTGCAATAGGCAGATGTAAAGTGAGGGCAGACCTGTAGAGTACTGAGCAGTACTGTTGTGAAAACTAGAAGCCTATACAGTTGTCAATGGACATTTCTCTCCCCCCACCCCTCATCTGCATCAATAATTATTATTCATATACTGCAGGTATGTTTTTCTCAAAACTTATTGTGGGACTTCTGTTCTATTATTGTTCATATATTTAATTGGTTGCATATTAACATACCTTGTTCAAATACCATTGTTGGTGGCCTGTTGCCATCAGTGTAACTGGCATACTGTTACAGTGCTTACTGTTGTTCCATTTATGCACGTGTTATGTTTGCTATGCAACTGTTCCAAATCTGTTGGTTTGGGTTAATTGGAACACCCACACATGCTGTTATAACTAATTTTGAAATGTTTTGTTCATGACTAACCGATATATCTTGGATAACCTCAACACCACAGCAGGTTTGGGAAGGCAGATCCTGGTGGATCCACATGTACCACCTCATCTGGCCATGGCACCAGGCCCCAGCATATCTGGGACTCACCTAGAACTTCCTTATCCACTGTTCCTGCACCATCTTTGGGTGGAACCACCTTAGAGGATGGGGCCTATCTTCCCCTAGAGCATGGGGGCTGAGAGGAGCCTGTCACCTGCTGCAAGTTCCAGGGCATGGTGCGCAGCATCATCTGCTCTGAGTTGGATGGACGGCTGCACCAGATGGAGAGCCACCTGTCACACCTGGAGGGGCAGGCTGCCCCTGTTGTACAGCCCCCAGCACAGCCACCTTCACGGCCGTGAAGGTGCATTGGTGATTGTCCATGGGTGGGGACCTCAGTTCCACTGTATCCATTTGGGGGCTCATGGGCCTCTGATTCCCAAACACCCTCCCCATCCAAGGAGTTTACCACCCTCATGTGTCATATACTGCTCCTGTCTACTGTATTGTCTGTCTTGTCTGTCTGTGAATGCGCATTTATATCACATCATCGAAAGCCGAAAACACTGAACACCATTTAATCGAACCTAAATAATCGAAAGCACACAATATCGAACATTCAGAACAGTGAAGTTTTTCCCAGGGAAAAAAAAATCACTATTCCAAAACACATTCACACAACACAGGCACACCAAAAAAAAAAAAAAACAGCAATCCACACACTTACGCTTAAAATCATACATCTAACCTTACACTAAACTATCAAACACTAATATCTATCCACTTACCTTAACCCAACCCTAACCCTAAGGTCTGTCACTATCACACACTCACCTTACCAGCACCCTAACTCTAAGTCACTTAACCCACCCCTAACCCTAAACTCTGTCACCATTGCACACTCACCTCACCAGCGCCCTAACCCTAACTCACGTAACCCACACCCTAAACCTAACGTCCACACAACCACACACTTACCTGAACCCCCGTAACTTTCCATCACATTGCTAAAAATAGCGAAGCCACAGAAACGGACAACCAAATTCTTTCCCTAGGAAAGAATTAGATGTTCTGAAGCTTTGCTATTTTTAGCGTTCACTGTATAGGGTTCGACATTATGGCATTCGCAGTTATCGGCTTTCGATAACATGATATGAACCGGTGAATGCAACCTATCCTATCCAACCTATCTCCTCAACCATACCTACAGCCCTTCCCTAACATCCCAGTCTCACTTTAATAAAAAAGGGCATCTGTCCCACAAAAAAATCATTCCCCCATACATAGCTCTACATTTCACCCCATGTCCAGTGACATAAATCAATCAACACTAAAGTTACTCTACAAATGTACATTGCCAAAACCCCTCCCTCTAGGGTGTGAGGTTGTAAATTCCAAATTCCCACATCAGTCATAGCTGTTGCTGCAGTAGAAATGTAGAGCTATGGTCCTTTCCTATAGCCATCCTGCACATCCCTAGCTGGTTTTCCTAATGTTTTACCCCCTGCTTTCCCCAATTTCCCCACTTTCCTATCACTCTTTTTCTTTTCTTTATTGAAAATTAACGCGGGTGTAAGCAGGAGTAAGCACCGCGAGGTGAAGCTAAACGAACTTAACCATCTCTTGGCATCAATTAGCTTCGCACAAACTGTGCAAACCCACTTACAACTGTTTAAAAGTGCTTTAATCACTCTGTCTCCATCAGCCCTTGTTCTGCCCAGTAATAAAATAATCAGCCCAGCAAAGTCTTTAACCCAGGAGGCTGTGCAGTACAATCACAGCAACATACCACTACACCATCTAAGCTGTATGGATTTGTAATGCTTTTACAAATGTGTCATGCATTATGTTAATGTAACATTAACACCTGTCAGCTATCCACATTAACCTCAACATCTTACTGTAAGACATCTGCAAAAAGCCTGAAAAAGTGGGGGTTAAGGGGTAAATAATAGTGACATATGTGAAATATGGCTGCTATAAGTGTAGAAGTCTGCTAGACTAGCATGGTTTGTTTTAACATATATTTTCTGATAAATTTCAAGTCTGAAGCAGAAATGATTGTCATCATTTACTGATGTCAGTTGCTCATATCATCCCAGTGATTTTTCAGAAACCCACAACTGTTATGGGGAACAGACCAAACATATGAGCCACACATCTGGACAGTGTATAGAAATCTGGACAGTGAAGAAGTATGGCTGCAGTCATGTAACTGAAGGAAAAAAAACACTGACAGCTGCGAACCATTTCATGCAGCACCTTCTGAACTACAGTCAGACCAATACACACTAGCCCAAGTCAGCTCTGGGGAATTACTCATGCATTTGCAAATATATCATGCACTACAGGGATGTAACTATAGGGAAAAGCAGACATTGGTGAAAATTTGTCCAATCAACAACTATTTGCACCACAGTCACAGCAACATACTAGTACCCCAAATGAACTCTATACTGTCTGAACAAACATATCCTGATTGCCAGTCACACATTACACCAGCATATACTGCCCCAACTCTACAAACATATACAACTGATAGACCACCAGCAACTGTAGTAGCATGCACAGTCATATATAAAAGGACTCATGACACTCACATCTGACCCCCCTGCACAGGCCAACTAATGTTTAAACACTACACTTCTTCACAATCCTGAGAAGTTGTTAACAATGGCCAGACATACACCAACCTCTGTACTGTACAGAGTTCCACAGAATGTCCAGGCTTTGGCCTATTATTCATGGCCTCATTCTCATAACATGTCTGGGATTCTCCAACATCACTGGGACAATATCAAGAATGAAGGCACTAAATAATGATGTACCATACCTATCAACCTCTTAGTGCATGACATCTGGACAAAGCCTGACATAATTGGGTTATAGAGGCCCAAGAACAGGGTCATAATTAAAATATTGCTGTTATAAACTGAATAAGTTGCTGGTGTAACAGGGTTTGTTGTAACATAACTTTTCTGAAGAATATGAAGTCAGAAACACAACTGGATGTCAGCATTTACTGACTGCAATACCCATATTATACTACTGATTTGCCTAGGACAGGAACTGTCTGTCTAACAGACCAAACATAAGAGGAAAGCATCTGGGCATTCTGTGGATAGCCATACAGTTGAGAGTTATGTCATATACATAATACTGTCAGACTTGAAATCACACAGAAAATGCATATCCAGACAAAACCCTGTTAAACTAGCATTATTCCAAATGCATAACAGCAATACTTATATTCTGTCCCTAAGTCTCTAACCTCCTCCCCCATTTTGTTGGGCTGTCTCCACATTTCATGTTCTAAGAGGTATTTTGACCTACCCTCTGTGATGCTGTAGCTCACACAACTCTATGATGTCATCCTCACAGGCAAGGAAAAGGCCCAACGCCCACATGAAGTACTTAATTATAGGAGTGTGTTGCCATGCCATTGGCTATTGGAATAACAACACAACTGTTCTGGATGCAATTAGCAAGTGGAGGGCATCAATTGGTGCACAGGCCATCACCTGCTCATGAGCATTATCTACAAAAGGCAAGCTACTGCCTGTGCAAAACAGGTCTTTTCCTGTAAGACACAGAGGTAACACACAGAGGAAGAAAGAAGCGCAAGAATACTTGAAAAAGAAAAAAAAATCAGGTATGTCTAACAAGTAAGCATGTAATGGAATGCAGAAAGGTGTATGCAAAAATGGGAAATAGGAAGTTAAACAATATGTTTAATCAAGACTTGCTGTACTGATACATTGCTGTTCAGTAACTATGGCCATCACATATGGCTCTGTTTGCAGTGACACAGATCACAGCACTGGTTCCTGAGTCATCCCAGGAAAGGTCAGCTCATATATGGCCATCACTGGAGTGTCTGTTGCACAGTACTGACTGTGACACTGCCAGCCCAGCTACTGGGATGTTGTAAATATCCAAATGTCACTTGTGAATACCACTATGATACATATGCTTGTCTTACAAATCTAAGACACCTATATAGGGTATGTGCTTAGTTGAACTTCATGTGATATACTGAACGCATACCATTCAACTGTCCAGTGTTCTGCATACTGACCACATGTATTCCTCATATTTGTAGTCATTTTCTCAGAGAGTCGTGTTATGTTTGGCAAGTCATTGGCAAATCTGTAAAGACTGACATCAGAATATAATAGCATACATATGAATGTCGGATGTCACATCCTCCAGGGTATGTCTGTAAATGCAACGCTTACTGTGCTATCAACTGACGTAACTGTGTTACAGTGATATTAATATAGTGTCACTATATGTGGGCCAGTGCCCCCCATTAATGTGTACCAGTGTCTAGATGTCCTGCTCCAACAGGTTGAGAGGTGTGACTGAGCAGCAAAAGTGTTAACACAGTGTGCCAAACTGACATAGAACAGATATGTATATCAGGTATTACCTGTGCACATGTATATATTAGTAGGTGTAGCTGGAAGCCTCAAAACAACAGACATGAGTTGCAAAACATTAGGTAGATACGTGGTACATGTTGCACATGTGTGCAATCTTTATATCAGTGCATCAAACAGACAAATGTCTATAGCTACAGGTTATTGCATTGCCTTGACACAAAAATTAGTACTAGAATAAGCATGATTACCAGGTTGAAATTGGAGAAGTGTCCATCTGTGTTATGATGTCATGTCCATGCCTACAACAAACATCTATATGAGGACCTACAACATACATAGCTGTATGGATGCAGCAATACCTGACTCGTAAAACCCACCTCCACCAAAGTACAGTAATCCCCTTTAGTGCGTGGCAGCAATACACAAACCACATAATAGCTCAATATATTGGCTGTACAGGGCCAAGTAGGAACAGGCACCAAACTGAAAGCAATCCCACCTTTGTGTGAACAAGCATATAAGGTCACAGATGAATCACTGTAAGGGGTAACTATGAGTACAAATTGGACACACCCAACAAGGCCAATCACAAGGCCCTCTTCAGATATGTCTCCAATCTTGGAGGCAACATCCCAACCCATTCTGTACTAGTGGTCAGTCACACCACATACACAATATCCATAATTATAGGCAACATGCCGCAGACAGATTAAGTAGAAATGCCCCCCCATCAGTACTGGAAGATGCACCTGCCCCCCTCCCCCATCATCAGTGAGCAGGTCCATAATGCCAAGTCAAAGGCAACAAAAGTAAGTCTCCATGGGACATGATGACATCCCTGTATTTATCCTACATGAACTTAGGCATGTGCTCTCAGCTCCATTATACACTGTAGTCAAACAAAGCCTGAGCACCAGCGACATCCCATTGACATGGAAGAATGCCACTGTCATCCCTCTACACAAATGTGAATGATGAATGGAGGATTATGCAAATTGATGGCCCTCATTGGAAAGAACATGACACAGCAGGACCAGGAGTGCAATGCAAGCTCATACAGTGCTGCTAGATGACAGGGGTATGATGTGGTTGGAAATGGTGGATAGTACTAGTCAATGTTGATGTGTACGTTCTTCAAATAATGTTGAAAAATGTATGAGGTCCTGTAATGTCTTTCCCTGTTTATGTCTTCCAGGTGGAATGCAGCATGGTCAAAACCCTGCATATAGTGACAATGAGGCCATGGCAATAATTGAAACAATTAACCAGCACTGTGGGGTCATATTTGGCGATCGCCAACAGCAGTTGCGGGAGCAGACTGCCCTGTGGGAAGACCTGGTAACCAGGGTAAACACCATTGGTCAGCATGCCCAAACCAGGTCAGACACACGGCAAATGATCTCATCCACCATGCCCGGCAAAGGACTGCTGCCATGGCTGGGAAACCATTCAGCCACAGGTGGGGTCCTGCTACATAGGGCCCACAGACACCTACTGAGAGCTCCTTGCCAACCTTGGGGCAGCCACCACACAACATCAACTGCAACATACCCACACCACGGAGGTGGGTGGCACCAAGACAACAGGCAAGTACATCCAGGTAAGGCCCCAGAGGACATCAGTTAACTTCTGTAGCAACCATAATGGCATTTGCTGAGTATCTAGACACATATGTCAGGTCACATTGCATTTGTGGGTTGTGTTTTGTATTGCACAGAAGTGCACATCTATGGTGAATGACAGCCAGCTGTGTAGTATCACAGCTTGTACTGTACATGTGCAGCAATGCAGCATTCATCCTGTACCAATGCCACATGTGAGTCTGCTAACAATATCTCTCTCCTACATAGGTCCCTCTGGTCTGGATGTGGAACAGTGCCCTGAAGCGGGTGAGTAGGGAGATGTCCTGTTGTGGCTCAACAATACATTAGGCATGTTAAGTGCATGCATTTTACCATGCACATAACTTTTAATCTTCGCCATATTGGGATATGTGCAAGTTCACTTGTGTTGGGGTTCACTGCATTGTATCACAGTGGTCATCACAGAGCCCTATTTGCAGGAGATGTAACATTTCTGTAGCATACCTCCCAACCTGTCAGTGCAAGGAATATGGACAAAGACTGACAAAATGGGGATGCAAAGGCCCAAACATAGGGACAAATTTTAATTATTACTGTTATAAGCTTAGAAGGTTGCTAGACTAACAGATTTGTTTTAACATACAATCACTGAAGGATTTGAAGTCTGAAAATGAAATGTGTCATTATTTGTTAACAACAATGCTCAGATCAGTAAATTGTCAGAATAACATGGCTTTTATGTGGTACAGACCAGAAATATGAGTCAAACATCTGGACATTCTGTGGAAATCTTTACAGTTGAAAGGCATGTTCTGTAGGAGTCGACAGTGTGCTATACCAGTGAACAGCAATAATGTGTCCATGGGTGTAGTGTGTGCTAGGTGAAGGCCCATCACCTACTAACACTACTCACATATCCCAGCGGTGTATATTAGTATTAACATTAAGTGGAAATGGCTGTACTGCATGATGTTGAGGGCCTGTCCAGAGTGTGTATATTGTGGTCTGACTGTGTGCCATGCATGCCACCATTCAGATATTGTGGTCTGTGTAATGCCTTTGTGCCATCTCACCTGTATATATATATATATATCTATATATATATATATATATATATATATATATATGTGTGTGTGTGTGTGTGTGTGTGTGTGTGTGTGTATGTGTATGTGTGTATGCATGTGTGCATGTGTGTTTCTACCAGCAAACTTTATAGTGCAGGTATTAATTTACATATGTTGGCTTCCCCTCACATGTGGACATGGGGTCAGGGTCTCTTCTGCTCAGAACCTGATGTCAGTGTCTCTGCAGACTCTGATGATGATGGTGGTCATAGTGAGGCACAGGTGGGGTTGTTGGGGGCTGAATCTGTGCTATCTGTTGGAATCCCACTGGCAACCACAATGTCCCCACACACAGTCACAATGTCCATAAATACCCAGTCCACAACAGCCACAGAGAATGGATAGTTGGTGGGTGGTGACATGGAACAGGCAAGTATGATGACTATGGCAAGTGTGAGTGTAGACACTAGCCATAACCAGAGACCAGGTGAGGTCCCACACAGGCGGATGGACAGGGGTACACAAAGGAGGACTGTTGCTCACCAAGCCCCTGTCACAAGTGCCACAGCAGGTGTCACCAGACACATATTTTGGACCATCGTGGAGGCACAGGCACGTACTGAGCACATCAGACAGATACTCAAGGTCTTGAATGGAACTCTTCCTGCCATGCATGATGACCTACATGCCCTTGCTGAGGTCACACATTACAATAGTGAGGTCATGGATAGATGGTGGGGTGAGGCACTGGCAATCCCCGACCGTGGAATGTCTGTGCTGGAGCATGTGGTGGGGGATGGGTGTTAGCCACGTGGATGTAGGTCAGCACTAAGATCAGCTGAGGATCCACAGGGTCATGCACATTCACACTCCCATAGTGACTTAGTAGAACCCCTACCTATGCCATTACTTGGGCTACAGTGTAACGCTATCGCACGTGCCACAGAGCTTATAGGATTGCCAAATGTCCAAAGGTACTTCTAAGGTGAATTACATCAGCAGGACTGGTAAGGTAGGGCATTGGGAAGTGTTGTGGGTGGGAAAGTCCTCAAAATACTTTATCTTACAAACATACACACTTACAAACACATTTACACAGACTTATACACACATTTGCTGGAACTGAGAATAGAACCCCTGCCTATCTAGTTATTTGTATGATAATGTTATGTAGTTATTGCACGTGTCACAGAGCTTATAGGGCTGGAACTGTTCAAAGGTACTTCTAAGGGGAATGACATCAGCAGAACTGTTAAAGTAGGGCACTGGGAAGTGTACTGGGTGGGAATGGCCTAAAACTGTTTCACCTACAAACAAACACACACATTTGTCAGGACTGAGATTAGAATCCATACCTATCTAGTTATTTGCATTATAGTGTTACTCAGTTATCACACATGCTACACAGACTTTAGGGCTAACAGGTGTCCAATGGTACTTCTAAGGGGAATGACATCAGCAGAGCTTGTGAAGTATGACAATGGGAGGTGTAATGAGTGGGAACGGCCTTTTAATACCTAAACCTGCAGACACACACACACACACACACACAACCCCCACCCCAGTACTATTGCATAATGGAGCTCACCTTCATGCTGGCACGTGCGACTGGTTATGACCGGTATGCCACTGTCCACAGCATGACATCACTCTATGCCATTCAGGTGATCCCTGTGTATGACTCACTCTGTGTGTGTCTCCCTGTGTCTCTATCACTGTGTGTCTCTCTCTTCCTCACGTCTATGTGTGTGTATGCTTGACATATTGTTATATATTGCCCATATATATGTCTGTGTATCACAAACAACAGATGCAGCCATATCACATATGGGCCACCTACAGCTAACTGAGGGGAATCCTGTCTGATGGGTGTGTGTAGAGACAGTTAAGGTGTACATAGCTGTCTGTATGCAAAGACATATATAGGTTCATAGGTTCATAGGTTCATACTAGGCTATCTGCCCAAGGGCATTTACAAGCCTAGCCCATCGTTTTGTGGCTTACGCCACCCCTTTAGTATGGGGAACTATACCCATTATTTTGCTGTGCCTCTGTCGAGCAATGACACTGAGGTAATCCCTGGGGTATATCTGCGATCTCCCATCCATTGGTCAAGATTTCTCTTGAACAAGGCCAGCGAGGTGCTCTGCCTCACATGTACCGGGATTTTGTTCCACAGCATAGGGAGTCTTTGGGTGATGACTCTATCCCTCCAGCATGTCCTATTAATAGCCGTGTCGAGGTTTAAGTCTCCCGCCCTTGTGGCTCTGATGGATCTAGATTTTTTGAGGTGAAGCATATTCATCAAATCTGGGTTTGACATGGCCTTGTATGTTAGGCAAAGGTCACCTCTGAGCAAGCGGTGGCGACTGAATAGAGCTGGAGTTCTTTCAGTCGGGCAGCATAGGACAGATTTTGAGACCCTTATCCTTTTGGTGAGGAACTTTTGTGGCCTCTCCAGCTGCTGCAAGTGTCGGGTCAGATACATTCGAATGGGGCATTGTACTCAATCATTGGTCTGATGAGTGATGAGTAAAGGGAGACTATGACCTCCCTTGATCTAGATGAGAATCCCTTCATGATAAGGTGGGCAATGTAGAAGGTCTTCCTAACTACTTTAGCTACATGGGTGTCGAATGACAGACTACTATCAACCTGGGTCCCCAGGTCCCTGATAACTTCTTCTGTGCTCAGTGGATTGCCACCTATTTGGTAGCTAGGGGTAACCTTGTTTTTCCCGAAGGGTATGACTATGCATTTTTTGGCATTTAACTTTAGGCCGTGGCTCTGGCACCAGTTATCCATTTCTGTGAGACCCTTCTGAAGGATATCTGTGTCAGATGTGTTTTCTACTATGGCGCCCAGTTTGCAGTCATCTGCAAACTTTGTCAGCCATAACCCTCCTGTGTTTGCTTGTACTTGGAAAAGTAGATGCCAAACAAGAGTGGGCCCAGGACTGAGCCCTGTGGGACACCACTTGTGACAGGCTTTGAGTCTGACATGGCGCCAGCAACTCTGACCCTGTGGGTTCTGTCACTCAGCCAGTTTGCAACCCATCTTGTGATGTATGGGTTGACATTTAAGCTGATGAGTTTTTCAATGATACCTGAGTGGGGTATTGTATCGAAGGCCTTAGCCAGATCGAGGTAGGCTGTATGGACTGCCTTTCCCTCATCAATGGCTTTGGTGACTGTTTCGAAAAAGTCAACCAAGTTTAAAAGGCATGATCTGCCTTTGACAAAGCCAAACTGGGTTGGATCCAAAGTCTGCAAATTCCCTATGTCTTTATTTATGAGGTCCATTATGATCCTCTCCATGGCTTTGCAGATAAGGCTTGTCAAGCTAATGGGCTGGTAATTTCCAGGGTCAGTGGAGGCACCGCCTTTGTGAAGTGGGACCACAGTTGTAGTGCGCCACTCCCTGGGTACGTATCCAGAGGTAAGACTTTGATTAAACAGCTGTCCTAGCTGTGGGTTTAATTTCTCATTGAGTTCGTGGAGCACACAGCCGGGGACACCATCAGGTCCCATGGATGCTGAGTTTTTTGCTTTGGAGAGAGCAGTTCTCACTTGGGCGCTGGAGATGTTTGGGGGGCTGCAATCGTTTGGTATATATATCTCTCCTTTTGGGGGGGAGGGGGTGGAGAAGTTTGCACTGAACCTGTCAGCCAGTATGTTGGCAATGTCTGTAGGATCAGTAATCTTCACATCATTTTGAACTAGCTCTGAGCATATTTGGGAGTTTCCTCCCAGGTTTCTAACATAGCTAAAGAAGGCCTTATGATTGTCTTTTGAGTCTTTAGCTATTTTTCTCTCGAAATTTGCTTTGGATGATTTTATGAGAGCTCTTAGTTTTTTACTTATAGTCATCAAGGGTGTCTTACCTTTTAAGGATTTTGCTCTATCTTGTAGTAGCTTCCTCCTTTTGTTGTAGAGTTTGTTTATGGCTGGGGTCCACCAGACTGGACGCTTGCCTTTGGTACAAAGAGTCTTTGTTTTGCTTGGGATTGCCTTATCCATGCAGTCCTGCAGGTGCTGGTAGAAGGCATTTGTAAGTGATTCAGTGGCTTGAGTACTGTTTTCCTCTGGCTCGGGGGCCTTAAAGGAGACCACACTAGTCTTTAGAAGTGTGAAGTCGGCTTTTGAGAAGTTCTTTACTGTGGTCTTTTTTATTTCAGGTGGGGGTGGGATGAGGACCTCCAGCTAGATTAGTTTGTGATCTGATCTCACCAGTGAAGGGTACACCTCCGGTGTTGAACATTGTGCTCCCATGTTCGTGATGATGAGATCAAGTATGTTATCTCCTCTTGTGGGGATGGTGACTAGTTGTTCCATGGCATTTGAGTTTATGAATTCCAGGAACTTTTGGGCTAGGGTGTTTGGGCTTGAGTAGTGTTCCCAGTCTATATTAGGGTAATTGAAGTCACCTAGTATGATGGTGTTTGGTGATACATTTATCCCCTCTAGTGTTTTCAGGAAGGCCATGTGAGGTTCCTGAGTTTGTGAGGGTGGCCTGTAACATGCTACAATTTGCAGAGCAGTCTTGCCTATGGTTAATTGCACCTGGATGGTCTCCGATGCATCGTGCGTTGCCACCAGTCTTGAGGTGTGGGTGTCCTTGATGAATATGGATACCCCTCCTTTCTTGGTATTGTCCGGATTTTGGGGCGGGCATGATATGAGGTAAAACCTGATAGCTGGGGTGCTCTCAGGAGCCTTGAACCAGGTTTCTGTCACAGCACAGACATCGATGTTCTCCATACTGAGAAGGGCCTCGAGTGCGTGCATTTTGAGATTTAGACTTCTGGCATTGAGCAGCATTACCCTTAGTTTTTCCTTTTTGTGTTCTAGGGTGGTAGGTTTCGAATTTGAGCCTTGCCTAAAAAAGGCACTATGGGGGTGGTAAGAGCCTTTGCCAATATCCGGAATCCCAGGGGTGACAGGTGCAAGCCGTCCCTTGCGAAGCAGCATGGCTTGTCCAGCATGTCATCCCAGGCAGACAGACACTGGATCCCCTTTGAATGACACCAGTGTTTAAGCCAATTGTTAAAGCTGATCATCTTATCTCTGTATTGCGGCATCATTCTTGGTGAAGGTAGGATACTGCTCAAGGTCAGGGTCATACCTGCCTGGGCTAGATAATGAGAGAGCTCCTCAATGTCTCTTTTCATGTAGTCCAAGGAGGTACGTCTCAGGTCGTTTACACCAGCGTGGACAATGACTGAGTCATATTTGTACCTGCTGTTGAGAGACCTGAGTGCTTGCGTTATGTGGCGGATTCTAGCGCCCGACAGGCAGCTTACTGTGACCTTCTCCTTACTCAGTCTGGTGAGCGGGACGTCAGTGTGTCTGACTATGGAGTCACCAATGACTAGTGTGTCTGGCATTGTGTTTGGCCTTAAGGGCTGTGACTGTTTGACACTCTGACTGTGAGGTCTATGTGTTGCAGGTGTTGTGTTCTGAGGTGGTGGTTGTTTGTGCGTCTGCTTTGGTGGCCTCTGCTGTTTTGGTAGATTTTTGATCAGAGCCTCCGAGTATGTCTTTGTGTGTTTATGTGTATGATTTGAGGTTGTAATGGTACTATGTGAGACTGGGTCTATAGTGTGTGTGGTAACCTTCTCCTCCTGACTGGTCTTGCCAGTCCTATGTTGAGAGAGCTCAGCCTCCAGTTTGGCCGTATAGTTGCATCTCTCGCATGTATTTGTGTTTTGTGGGAGGAGGAGAGGGTTGTCTGTGTACATGAGGCAATTGTAACATTGCCTCAATATTCCCAGGTTCACCAGCTGAGCAGGAGAGGACACTAGCAACTGATCCCTCGACATGCTAGAAGGAATAGACAAAAAAAAAACTTTAAAAAAAGATTCCGGGGGACGTGGGTGACCGAGATCACAATACAATTATGTACTCCGATGTGGGTTCCGACATGGACTGTGATTAAGTGTAGGAGCATGCCCAATATGGCCTTCCATAGTAAGAGTGGGACTCCATTTTAGAGATAGTTGTACTCCAGTCCAACATTTTGTGTGCTACAACCATACCTCTCAAAAATTAACAGGAAGTTGCTAGAGGTACAGGGTTTATTTTAGCAGAAATTTTCTGACTTATCTGATATCTGACACTGGAATGTATTGTGTCATTAAGTAGTGATGGACATTCTCAGATCATCACAGTGCTTTACCAGAGAAATACAAGATATATAATTCACAGACCAATATTATGAGCATAACTATAGTTATTCATGCCCAAAACAGCTAGTTGAGAGGGGTGGCTACAGCCGATTGACTGATGAAGCTGTGCAAACAGTCCAGCAACTTGGTGATGTACTGCCTGGGGTTCTCCTGCTTGTGTGGTATTCCTCTTACCTGAGAAGTCATATCCTGGTATGCCATACCTCTGAACTGTACAGTTTTTGGCAGATTGTCCAGATGTTTGTCTAAAAGTTTTGTCCAGTCTACATAAACTTGATGTTACAAAATTATGACAGACATTAGTGTTTCAGACTTCATAACCTTCAGACAATTCCTGCTAATGCAAAACCCATTGCTCTACCAACTTTCTCAGTTTGTAAGACCAATATTTACCACACGTGCCTATCATTGGACCATTGTCCCTTTTTTATTTATGACCTTGTCCAGTTGTCTTGCTACCAGAGGTTGAGAGGTATGGGTGTGGGTATAGAGTGCATTCTACCATGCAAAAATGTCCATTATATGTGTAGTATATTCCACATAACACTGTGACTTCCAGGTACGTCAGTGTCACAACAGTACAGACTAATGTGGTGAACCACTGACAGACAGTTGTGTATACATTGATAGGTTGATATGACATTAGTAGGGTATTGGCCCTGAAGCCCTTATAACCCACGCAGATGAGAGTGCAGCCCATGTTAAGACATATTAGCACACAGAATCCTTGTCCAGCAGGGGCACAGGTGGAATCACAGGAGTGTAGTTTGTCTTTCCCATGCACTAATACAGGGAGGACATCACTACTGAGACACTTGGTTTGCTGTAGACAGGGAGTGTATGCCACAGATGGGGGAGTGTGTGGAACACGTATCTGTCACACAGACAAGCTGTACTGATATCACAGCCTGGGTTTATGTGGATCCTACAGGTTGATCGAGTGGGCCTTAACGTCCAGATGTGCAACAGTCCCATCAAGGTAGAGTCTGGATTGCTTTGTATGCCAGACAAGGGTCACCTCATCAGAGTCTGTATGGAATGGGGTAGAGGGACAGTGCTGTTATCCTATCTGTGTGGGTAGGTGTTTGGGGTTTGGGGTAAGGCCTTAGTGTTTGAAAGACCCTGGTGTGTGGAGACTGCATGGTCTGTGGTGTGTAGGTTTGTGGATATCTCATGTGTTTTTGCCTATGAGGTCTCCTTGTTTGGGATTTTGTTTTGTTGCGGACCTCCACTTACATGGGTGTGTGCTGTGTATTTGCAGGTGATGTTAACTGAGTCCATACACTGCATGGCATCTATGTTACTGCACAATATGGTTTGGTATGCACATTCTCCATTTGTCTGGTCAGTGGTTCCCCTTCCTGTTATGTGTGTCTCTTTGTCCTTCTGTAGTCCAGTCACAGTCTTTGCCCACAGTAGCTGCTGTTATGTATTTGTAATTCTGATGTGAGAAGGGTAAATGCCATAACATCACACACACTGTTATGGACTTCACACCTCTGAGTGTACCTATTTAGCAGGTTGTCCATCATTGCACCACTTACATTTGCTGTGGTCCACAGATGTTTTTTGTTACTATATGTTATTATGAGGCTACATGTTAGCCTAGCTGTCAAACCATCACTGAATGATATCTGGACAGGCCCATATATGACAGTCAGACAAAGACCCACACATGGAGACAGGGTGTTAATAATGTTCTGCCAAACACAGACAGTTGGGAGGCCAGTTTGGCAATTGCTTGCTTTCTTTTATGGGTATGACAGTTGTTTCCCCACTGTCTACCATTGCTGTTTTGACATAACCCTTTCTTGTTTTGCAAATAGTTGGCAGGCAAATGCAATGTTAGGACAAGCAGAACAGATATACAAGGCATATTTGTGCTCCCTCTGTGACAATCTGTCATTCCAGGGGTATGGATGTTGGCCAGTGACTTGTTGTCAGTGCTGATACAGTAAGTTGGCAGCCTTTTATAACCTGGCAGTAGACTAACCTTCAGGTACCTGCTGTCCTACTAGGCACCATACCTCCCAACTTTTCAGAGCCAGACATCTGGACAAAGACATAAGTAATTTGGGGACAAAGGCCTACATATAGGGACCATTGTTAACTATTTGCCTTACAAACCTAGAAATGTGATACAACAACAGGTTTTGCATGCATTTTCCTAAAGGGCATGAAGTCTGAAACTACAATCTGTCATTATTTTCTGACTTTAGTCTTTTCTGATTTGCCAAAGATTTAAACCACAATTTCCTGATAAAGAGACCGTAAATATGATGGAAGGCTCTGGACATTCTGCAAAATGTCTGTACAGTTGAGGGGTATGCTAGGCACTGTGTAGGTTACTCTGAGATGTGTACTGTCCATTTGTGTGTGGTCCCTTGTCCCTGACCTGTCCAGCTTTCCTGCAGTAACAGATATTGACATCTGGACAGTGTGTGCAACTCCTACCATAGCTGTATTTGACATGCAGAATAGTTGGCACTTTTTTCTTGGAACATGGACCATGTCAACCACAGTACTGTACCTAGGCCACTAAGACACGACAGCCATGAGTAAGTGCAGGTAACATACTGACAGTATTGACCACACATATACATGGCTCATTGACCCCTGCATATTGTGGATATGCAACAAGTTATCAGGTTGATTGGGACAGCCATGGGAATGTGTGCTTTGCTGCTTATACCCTAAAAACATTACTATTACTGCAATGCTAAAGGAACATGGGTGTGGGGGGGCACACCTGTCAGCTGTCCACATTTGCACAGACTGTGCTGATGTTCCCTTTACATTTTGGTTCCATTTAGCATAGTATAGTGCCTGTCTTGGAACTACAGGCATATCACTAAAGACCACACGTGAGTTTGTAATGGCAGACATTTGGGTTTCAGACCTCTCTCCTTCAGAGCCTTACCGCAACTGTAAAACCTGCTGTGATATCACTTTGTAGGTCTGTATGGGCCTATTTCATCATTGTCCCCATTTGTGGGCCTTTGCCAGAAATTTATTTCTGGATTTCTATGGCTGACTTGCTGGGTGAGGCTGAGGGGTGAGTATGAGACCCCCACGCTGACATCCATGCATGTGAGCTATGACACCCCAGTTTTTTAGCCCCCACATATACTGCAGTGAGATTTGTCACTTATGGGAGTACTGCATTCTCTGGGGAAGTCAGTATTGAGCGGACATTTCCTGTTGTCCCATATAGCTGTCACTTGTTTGCTGCTATCCCAGTAGGCCACCCCATTCCTTTGCATGTATGCAGTGGTATCATATCTATGCTACCACAACATATTACTCTATTCATTTATTGTTAAAAAGACTGACTTACCCTGTGCCTGTGGCAGTTGTGAGGATGGTGCTTGAGGGCTAGTTCTGTCAGATGCATGCAGTACACAGCCTATACATGGTAAGATACAGGTAATATGATGCGTGTGGTATCCATTTTGCTGTGTGTGCAAGTCAGAGAGAAGTGTCAGTCCCTGGGTCCCTACAGTGTCAGTGTGTGTGCTATGCGTTGCCTCTTTGACAAGGCCTGTCTATACTGGGCATGCCTCCATCTGCCTACAGGAGCAGGCTCAGGGGGTTCCTCCTCTGAGTCCCCGTGTGCCTGTGGGGGCCTTGACAATGGTGGGGGGCTATGTGGGCCTTCCCTGTGATGTTCCTGCCGCAGCTATTTCTGCAGGATCATATTGTGTAGCATAGCACATTCTATGAACATGTGTCCACATGTGACTGGGGAGTATAGCTGAGCTCCATCAGATATGTCAAGGCTGCGGAACTGTGACTTGAGCATCCCAAGCACAGACTCTATATTGTTCCTGTGTGTGTGTGTGTGTGTGTGTGTGTGTGTGTGTGTGTGTGTGTGTGTGTGTGTGTGTGTGTGTGTGTGTGTGTGTGTGTGTGTGTTTGTCTGCATTTCTGATGGGTGTCATCATGCATGGCTCCAGTGCATAGGCAGCATCCCCCACCAGATGATCATGGATGTTACCCCCTGGCAAATGCCTGATATAGCTGTGAGGCATGCCAGATATGGAAGTCATGATTACTACCAGAGCTGCCAGCACACACATTCATGATAATGCCCTGTGCATTGCACATGACCTGGCAGTTGCTGGAGTGATAGCCGGTGTGGTTGACATAGACTCTCCCTTTTTCACTGGGTGGTGCCTTGATGTGGATGTGCATGCAGTTTATGGTACCTAATACCTCTGGGTAGTCTCTTACACAGTGGAAGAGATGCATATTGCTGGTTCTCTCCTCATGGGTGCTGGGGAAATATATTTGCTCACCAGCATGTGTTTGCATGACATCAACAAACTGGTGGAGTACTCTGGATGCAGATGCCTGTGAGACCCCCATGATGTCCCCAGTAGGTATGTGCAAGGTACCTGTAGCTAGTTTTCTTAAGGCTACACATACCTTGGTTTCAACTGGGATGGGCTCCCCTCTATCGGCTTTGGGTCTGTGGTGAGGCTGGAACAGCTTGCAAAGTTTCTGAAGTAAGTCCCTGTCCACCCTGTAGTGCTCTAGTATCTCCAGATCATGTAGCCCTTGGTAGGTTACTCTGGGTCTGAACACTCTCCTCCTCCTCCTCCACAGTCTGAGATGGTTGTCAGCATTATCCTCCTCACCACCCTCAGCTTCTAGCACAATCTGCTGTTTCAAAGTGACAGCAGCTCCTAACATTTTGTCAGTTAAAATTCCCCTGAGTGTGTACACCAATGGTGCAGAGTTTGTGGGAAAAAAACAGACTGAAAGGTGTTTGCATAGTTTATACTGGTGTGCTGCAGATGCCACCTGTGTGATTGGCTGACTATGAGACATTCCACCTGCCAGCTATATTATTTGTGCTTGAGTGCCTTTATTCTGCTATTTCCCATTTTTTTCTTCTCATTTCCGCCCCTTCTAAGCCCTGTGGAGCACAGGGTAAACCCGCTGCTCAAATGTAAACACTTCTGCTGGTTCCTGTTTTTTTTTTTTTCCATTGTGTTTAAGCCCTGTATCACCAGGAAAACCCTTGCAGCTGTAGTAAACAGTACTGAGCAGAAAGGAACCTCCCAGGGACATGAACATGCTCTACATTTCTTGAACTAGCTCGGACACAGCCCCTTGCTTAGCCGTGCTTAGCTGAGTGCAAATAGAGGCAGCAGAGCTCCAATGTGCTTACACTAAGCATGACACTCCCCCTTTTCATGTCAGCTGCTTCTCTGATTACACTACAGCATTATAGCTCCTACACGGTTAGCTACAGGTGGACATGGTTTCCAACTTTGTTATTCAATAAATGTAGCTCATTTGCATACCACACTGCCTTAGTCCTCTGTTATACCACTACACAGGAGCCTGTCTCCTTAGCTATCACTGTTATCTGTTATTGTTTTGTTTCTGCATGCTACTCATTATAATGACAAAATGCATATTTCCCATAAAATTGTCTTTCTATATTTTTCCCTTATTTTGTATGATCTCGTTACACGCCACTGTACTATGCTTAAACAGCCGAAATAGGCCAAAAAAAAACTTTGATTTCATAATTTTCTGCAACTGTTTTCCATGCCAATGGCCATATTTTTGGCCATTGGCAGGCCTAATAGTCATAATATATGCTTTACTTTGAGCTGTCATGCCACCATTTTGATTTTTGCAGAAATGTACACAGTTAGGAACCGAATACATTTATGCAACGGACACTGTTCTCACACGGATGCCTGCCTGCTTACTGAATTGCTAATTCACCTCATTTGCATGATTTTCACCAGCAAATGAGGTAATTAGCATTATTCAGTGGTGTTCATGTCAGAATAGTGCTGGCAGGCTCCTGCACACCCCCAGTCTTGTTTATTGGATCACTCAGTGGCCATATTCCATACAGAAGCTGCTACACTATTCTGACATGGAGATTTCACTTTATTGAATCCCAGCCATTGTTTTTTTGCAAGAGAGCAAGCCACTTTGAAGCTCACACAGCCCCAGTTAATTATATATACCACCTGCAAGATCACACTACAGTGGGGAAAAGGCAAATTCTCTGATCCCCACTGTACTGAGATCTAGCAGAGAATGATGGCTGGCATGTTTGAGCAGCCGTGTGCCAGTGTTTTTCTGGGTTCAACAAGTTAGCATTATATGTGTACATATATATATATATATATATATATATATATATATATATATATATATATATATATATATATATAGTTAGATGCAGATATATGTACTACAAACAGTAATGGGCCTAAGACTGAGCCCTATGAGTCTCCAAATCCAAGGGCTGCAGTAAAGACTTGTTTAGACCTAAACTCATCCTTTGTTTATGGCCTAAGAGATATGATGCAAACCAGTCTAATACTGTAGAAGAAAGACCTCAGTAAGACTAAATGCACCATCAAAATGCTATGATCAACAGTTTCAAATGCAGGTGAGAGATCCAGAAGCACCAAAACTGAATAAAAGTGCTGGTTTCTGTATATTAGGAAATCATTTATTCTTCAGATGAGGGAAGTTTCTGTTCTGTTCTATTACAAGTATGAAACCTGCATTGAAAGTGTTCCATGATGTAAGATCTATGGTACTCCACACTGGATTCTTGCCTAGGACCCCATTTGGACTTAAGTGAGATTCGTTTAGTGATTTGAGGAAGAAGTTACTACATCTCTGTAGAGTTAAATTTACTTTGTTTAGTAGGCGACTAAAGAGAAGATGACTAAAATGTGTTGTCTTCCTTAGTTAAATTCACAAATATATCTCCTATACAGGAATCTGACCAACTTCTAATATAAATCTAATATAAATGATTCATTTGATTTTTATATAATCTACCTTAGATCCATTTCTATTACACATGGCAGGTGCTAGTTATGAATGTCCATATTGCAGTGCATCACCAATGAATTGTGTTGCATCTATGTGATGAAAGCCAGTTTTACTTTTTGTAGGATAATTGCTGTTATTGTTGATCTGTCACTGAAAGTTTATACTACTACCGCACAGCATTATGTAAAACAAAATCATTTGCTGTGGAGAAACAGCTACTGGACCAAAAGATATCAACACATTACCCTTAGATATTGTGATGTGGTAGAAAGAAAGAAAGAAAGTAAAGCCTTGGCTGATTTTGCTTATTGATGCTTGGAGGACACCAATAATGGGACTAAAAGATATCACTCAGCTTTTGTCTGTAGTCCTGAAAAAAAGTGCATGTGATGAGATCTTAGAATCCAATTCACCTCACAAGAAGTGTAACAAAGTTAAAGCATGAAAATGTGATAAAGGCTGAATTGTCCTGAGGTGGTAAGGTAAGTAGCTACCTACTGCTGTTTATCCACTTCACACACTGCAGATCTGAGGTACAGACAAACTGTTATATCTAGACTTGGACTCCAAATTGTTGTGAATGATTAGAATATGTAGTATGAGTTACTTCTGCCTTTATTCATATTTCTTGCATGCATTGAAAATATATGCATGCCCTTGTTTTATAGTACATATGCTGGTATACAGTTTAGTACACACTACTCCTTGCATTGCATTTCTTGTATGTTGTATGCATGAAGAACTGGTCTGTGGCTGTAGTACCTACAGCTGAGTATGCTTCCACGCGTTTCTGCAGATACCTCCTACTGCGTCTCTAGGCATCCAATATTGCTTGTTCATATTTGCATTAATAAGTCTAAAAGCGTGCTGCATACAAGGTATCACAATATTTTATCTTGAAGCATACATGATGACAAACACAGGTGTAGTGATATTTGACCTCTGTCAATGAGTACTTGTTAGAACTGTAAGGTGAAAACTTCATTTTTTTAAAGGTTCAAGCCACACCCACTGGGAGGTAAAGGCACACAAACAAAAAAGCTGTACTGAAGGGAATGAGTTAATTGTTACCATAGTCAAATAAATATCATTTTACAATGCAACTGCTTATTTAGAAATATAACAATACAATTATTTCTATAGTATTAGAATGTGCTACTAAACTGTACCTATTAAATGTTTCCTTGTATTTTTATGAGGTTGAAGTAAAATAATATAACATTTGGGTAAAAATATACAGCAGAGTAATCCTGCACTTGAGGCTAAGATTGCAAATATCTCCACTGCAACCATGTATTTGCCCTGCGTGCTCAGGTATGCAGGTATAAAGGACAGCCACACACTGACAAACATTAACATGCTAAAGGTAATGAATTTGCCTTCATTAAATGTGTCAGGTAAATTTCTTACCAAGAAAGCAACTACAAAACAGACAATTGCTAAACCCCCTAGATATCCCAGCATGCAATAGAAAAATGCCACATTGTGTTCATTGCACTGAATTATTATTTTCCCATCTGAATATTTTGTATTGTACTCTACAAAAGGAGGGTTGCATAACATCCAAACAGCACATATAATACATTGCCCAGTGGAAGATATACAGACTACTAATTTTGGTACAGCTGGTGCCAGCAGTCTTTGCAGTTTACTGTCAGGTCTTGCTGCTTTGAAAGCAATAACCACAATGATAGTTTTTGCCAAAACCAAAGAGACACTAATGGAAAAAATTATCCCAAATATGGTTTGCCGAAGTATGCATGTCACTGATGTTGGATTTCCAATAAATATTAAGGCACAGAGAAAACACAGCATGAGCCCAAGAAGAAGCAGGTAACTGAGTTCACGATTGTTGGCTTTGACTATTGGTGTGTCTCTGTGTTTAATGAAAATCCCCAGAACTGAAGCATTTAACAGAGTCATGAACAGAGCAGCAGCGGAAAGAGTTGTACCCAAGGGCTCCTCATATGTTAGGAACTCAATCACTTTTGGGATGCAGGCATCATGTCTTTCATTAGGCCATTGATCTTCTGGGCATTTCCAACAGTCCAAAGAGTCTATTACATATATTAAATAATAATTACTGTGAGTTAAGATGAAAAACACATGTTTTTGTTATTTAAAATAGAAGTAACGTGTCAAATTATTATCGAATATACTGTAAAAACTCATGACTCACTCCTTAAACAGTTTCAAGATCTTGTTACCTAATGTATTCAGTGGTGCTGTTACTCAGCATAGAAAACTACCTTTTAGACTGAGTGCTGAGTACACATTATTACCAATTACTCAGAGCAGTAGCAGGGTAGTTCTATAAAGATAAAATTGTTTTGTTATTGCATTGATATACTACGTGGAGCAGTGCTGCAATCCACCAAATGTAAAACTGAAGACTGATTTCTCAGTGGTAGTTTGAAGAAATTCACTGTAAATAAAGGGAAACATCATACAGGCTGATACAATTTAAATCATAAACATACATCCATTATCATTTTATTTTGTCCAATCATACTTCAGAACTACCTCTGTGGTTTTATGGCAGGTGCTTAAACAAAACAATGATTTACAAATCAGCAGTAGTTTCACAGACACCCTACAGATAGTGTCTTCACTTCATCTGTAACCTATAGGTATGCCTGAAATATTAGTGACCCTAAGAAGTAAATGCAAAGGAGAGTGTGGACTGACCCATGACCTTGGTATCAGGGTCATTTTTGTGCTCTGTGCTCTATACTCTAAATCAGGAGTGTCCATCCTATCTCACTCATCACCACTTTCCATAATTGTCAAGGGTTGAAGAGCCACATTACTATGGCGAACATGTGTCTTTATATTCAAAACAGTCTGTTATAGGACATACCAAGAGCCAGATAAAATGTTTCAGTGAGACAGATTGTGGCCCTAAGGCCACTTGTTGGACACTCCTGCTCTAAATAAACCATTGTTAGTCCATAAGAAACACAATGGCAAAAGCAGACTCCATTATTAAACTGAAGCTGCTGATGGCACTTGAATGGTTCTCTGTACTTGCTCACTATGTGGAAGCTTATCATAAACAGTGTAAGCAAATCAAAAATTTATGACTAAAATAGATAAAACTGCATGCTTTGGAATGCAATGTAAAAGTTTATTCAATAACAATTTTGGAGTGCTCAGAGACATATGAAGTATAAAGGTGGCTGAAAAGTAACAACTTTTAAAAAGATGCTCTTCAGATTAATTGCCATATCCTACAGGAAAATATTATATCATTCAGTTAAAAAGAGGAAAAAAAATAATGTTCTTCAATAAATAATATTTCTACTGGAATAACTATTTTTCTTCATGTAACTGTAGAATATTAACAATGTGCCCTAAATTAAATACAAAGCTCCAATACTTCAAAAGTGAATTCTTCAAAATTCACACCTGTTGAGTTTCAGTTAAAAAAACCTTCCAGCAATCTGTTTCTTTGGCACAAGCACACAAGCACTCTCCTTAAAACTGATAAGATTCAAACATTAATGGACCTTTTGCATGAGCACTGTATTAAACAAACTGAAATGTTAAATAGTCTAGCAATGAGACAAAAATATTTATATGGAAAAATTCACTAAATAAATTTGAGGTTACATTAAAAGAGGAAGAGATTTTTTATTAAAGCTAAATTTGTGGTTAACAAAATGAAAAACATTGAAATGGGGAAGAAATTAATACTGTAAGAATACTCAGAGTAGCTGAAAATATGGAGAGAAATGACAAGGCAAGTTTATTCACAAATATAAAGCACAGGCCTTGAAACTAGAAGAAAGCCTTTCATGGAGTGCACATTGAGCCTACAGATCTACAAATAAAAGCAGCATCAACTATGTCTATCAGACCAACAAGATCCATTGTTATGAAATTCTTCTACTACTTGGATAAACAATGGGCACTGAAAACTGCTTGGCCAACAGCACCAATCAAATTAGACACAACCACTAGATCTGACAATGACTATGCTATTAAAACATTATAGAAAAGAAGAGCTTTTCGCCTTTAGTAAAGGTCATAAAACAGAATGGAAATAAAGCCCAAACAAAATTTCCAAAAAATATAATATTTTCTTTCTTCTGAAACAAAAACTAATATAAAGGAACTGTCACATTCATGTAGAACACTTACATAACATTGCATAATGAAAATATGGCCTGGAGTCTCTCTCAAATAAATAGGTAACGTGATAAAGAAAACTGATGGCACTTAAGAAGTCTAAGACTGGACATACCACAACAATAAATAAAATAATACAATAAGTAGCTTCTAAAGTGATTAAAAATACTGTGAAGTATGATATTTTTCATTATTTTTATATAAAATAGTCAGTTGGGTAAGGGATTAATGTCAATGTAGGAGGAACTGAAGAGGAAAAAGTAGAACGCTCATGTGTTTCATAAAAAAGATACAAAACTCGCAAATGTGTATAGTAAAGTGATATCTAATTTTAGTTATACTTTAAAAAGAAACAAAATAGATTTGAACTAAAATAGCAATATATAAAAATACCAAGGGGTTCTGGCTGACTAGGTTTGCAGATAACTGTAAGCTAAGAGCAGTCATCGAGTCCCCAAATCCATTTTGCAGGAAGGTTTGTCCCAAATAAATAACTGGTAGCAAAATCATGGACTGAAAGTAAATGGCAAAAAATGCATTATCATATATTTTGGGAAGGCATCTATACTGGAGAACTACAATACTGACAGTATGCTCCTAAGAGATGACGCATTTGTTTGGGATTTGGGAGCTTATCTGGACAGTGACCTAACCTTCAACCGACACATCCCCATTATCTTAAAAAATTCTTTCTATATTGCACAGCTTACAAACAAATTGATTATGTCTAGATCTAAGGATGTCATTGTTCCCCTTTACTCAGTCCTCATTATGTCAGTCATTGAGCATAATTCCCAGTTTGGCATGTATCTGAACATACACAAGAAACAACTGGAATGCCAACAAAGATGCCTTACTAAAAGGAAACAGACCCTAAACAATATATCCTACATGGACTGACTCAAAGCCCTTTCACTGTACTCAGTATCTACAAACTGCTAAGAATTGACCTGTGTCTGGCATACAAAGCATGCTCCAACACAAGATTGATTTACTGCACATCAACAAGTCAAACGGCATCAGAAATACTCAGTCTTGGGATCTAAACCTCTTCTGCACCATCAATAAAACAGTTTAGAGGGACAGGTATATCTCACAGGGAGTACCACTGGTATAGAACAGAATCTTCATCCACATAAAACAAAGCTCATCCCTGTCCATATTCTGAAATTTGAATCTATGAATATGAAACAGAAAATTTACCCCAGGACTAACCCCTATTCTAGTAATGGACAGATGCAGCTCTAAAATGCTTAATCCCATGCATTGATTACTTCAGATTATCTATATGATCCCAGTTATTCTCATTAGGTGGAATACATAATTATCTACTACTGGATGGGTAAGCCCAATCTAACACCAAATGGGATAGGTTAATTCACGCACCAAAAGGGAAATTGGCTAGTCTTAAAATGGCCTGCAAGGGCAGCTAGCCTAATACTTACATAAGAAGCTATGAATTTATGTTTTTCTTTATTTTATGCTTGCTTTGGTAAATGTGTTAATGAACTGATAAATAATAATGAACAATAAAGTTTGCTATGTAGACAATAACAATAGAATGAGAGGAAAATGGTCATTTGCCATTCATCTCCTGTAACTTGAGTTCATGATCACTATAAATCATTTTTGTTTATTTTTGAAGATTAATGAAATACCCACTCTTTATTAGTGATGCATTAATCAAAAAAGGAAGTGGGAGTCAACTCATTGACATAAAGGGATAAAGCTCTGACTAAGATACACATGAACTGATCAATGTATAAGAGGCAAGAGACATGCAATACAATAAAGGAAGTAAGTGTCATGCAAGAAAGGTGTAGTTAAAGTTGGCTTCTAAACAGAAAAAAAGGCTTATAAAAATGGATCAATTTTATTACAAGCTGTCATAAACGGAGTGATGTATTTTTTATGTTGTTTAACCTGTTGTCTCTGATTGCATGCATTCTGTATAGATAAGGCAGCTGCCTACATTTGCTGAACTGTGAGGAATAGTGGTACTATTACATATGATTTAATACCTGAACGCCACTTATCAAATGAAAAGGGAATAGGATGACCACCTTTTATGGACATGTTTCTGTACAGGACTAAAAGCAATATGAAAACAGTAACGTGAAAGTGACTGAGTGATACATATATAGTAATAATGGAAGAGATTCTCAGAAAAAAAAATATGTAGGGAGAAAGGGATGAAAGATTTAAAATGCTAGAATTTAGCATTGAGATGTTAATTTTATTTGCCTGTTGCTCCTTAGAGTTTTTTATTTCAAGGTGTGGGAACAGTATTAAGTAGGAGTTTCTTGGAAATTATCTTCTTTGTGGAGAAAGGACTATCCTTAAGACTGAGAAAAATGCTCACTGCTCACGTTAATTTTCAAAACAGGCTGGTCAATTAACATGACACTGAAAAATGCAATTCACAGTCATGCAGATACAGCTGCAATGAGAAAAACCTCATTATCATTTCATTAGCATACCTCTGAATAACAGAATAGCATGGTCAAACATGAACACTCTAGTGTTATCCCTAGTCACCAATGGATCATGTTTGCAAGAACACTCCCGACAGTCGCCCATGCGCACACATACAAAACACACACACACACACACACACACACACACACACACACACACACACACACACACACACACACACACACACAAACACACATCTCCATCCCCTGTGTGTTTGTGAAACTTACGCACACATGAGTACTCCCACAGGAGTGACTTGAAGACCACATTGTTTTGACAACAGTCACTTTATCTCCTAATGTATAATTTTACTTGGCTGAGCAATTCTCTGAATTGCTTGTTCAAACAAATCTGGAACATGGTTAACTAGCATTAGCTACTCCAATGGACTGAAGGATTAGCATTGCCATGCAGCACTGTCCATGAGACCACCCTCTGCAGTGAGGCCTCTGCATTGGGAAAAAAATCAGTGATAAAATTTCCTGATTCAGAAAGACTAAGTGCAAATGGAAAAGCTTCCAACTTAAGGCTTTCCCATCGTTCTAAGCGTTTCTTTACTCTTGCCTTTGTATTAGTAGTTCATAGTGCATCATAACAGCAAGAAATTTATCATATGGAAATTTTCTTTTTTTCTCCTTCATATGAACCTTGGAATTTCATTTATGGCTATGTCTAATATAGAGGAAAAGGTGAATATTGAAGTAAAAACATGCATGAAGCAAGATGACAGTAGTTGCTCTATATAACATGCATGACTGGACAGCAGAATGAAATGCATATTTTTTTATGGCTCTATAGTTTGAAATATTTTTCCTTTTATCCGTGAAGGGCTGTAAATACATAAGCCATGATTTTTATCATAAAGAAATGATTAGAAGGAGAATTCAGCTTTTATGAAAAAGTGTGTGTGCACATGTATGCGTAGGTAGGGTGCTCATCAAAGACCACTGCCTCCACACCAGGTACTTAAACATCTTGTATCTAGCATGGGCTGCAACTTGCATTCAATCTCAAACATGAGACTGGGCAAGTGCAGCAACTGAGTGGACAGACTGGTGCTGCTGCCCCTTAACCTAAAGCATAATTTGAGCTTAAGTAAGGTAAAACCAGCAGCAGCAGCCTTGAGGAGAGAGAGGGAGGAGTTGGGAGTTTAGATTAGAATTTCAAGCAGTGGTGGGAAAGGGATTTAGGTTTAATAAGTGAGAGGGGAGATTTAGGGTTATGGAGTGAGAAAAGAGTTTAGAGTTAGGGATTGACAGTAGAGCTTTGGGAATATGAAGACAGTGGGGATTTTAGGGTTAGGAAGCGATTGGGAAATTTAGGGTTTGAGAGGAGTTAAGATTGTCTTTTAAGAGTTTAAATCCTGTTCTCCATGTATAACAAATTTGGGTATAAAACATTTGATAATTTTGGCTCAGGGACTTGCAGGGCAACTGAATAAAAAGTTGAACAGCACTCGTCTCTATATCTCCATCTCTATACTATATCTATGTATGTGCATACATATACGTACTCACATACACACATACATACATGACTAAATGGGTATGCTAAAAGTGCTTGTGTGCTAGTTGCTTACAATATACTTGTTCTCTACTGCTGACTCTAAAAGAAAATGTCCTAACTTCCATTATATCAATCTTACTTAATTACTTAGCCCTCTAACCATCTGAAACTCTGAATCTGTATTGCCATACCAGTGCCCTAACTCTAACCCTAAAACTCCCACCAGTTCCTAACTGACCTCTCGCTCTCTAATCTTAAAGCTGTACTTCCCTTTCCTAACCCTAATGTTCCCAGTCACTCCCTGAACCCAATACCTTAACCCATTCCCTAAACATAAATTCCCCACTCACTCCCTAAACCTATGCTCCCTTCCTTCTCCCTAGTCCTTTTACCTGATTCTTGAGTTAAGAGACTTAGAGGAAGAAGTGACAGTGCTACTGTATTTTTTAACTCTGTTGCAAGCAACGTGTCCCCAGGCTGCATAAGTTTCTGAAATGTCATCCACTGTCCATATCTGAATAAATGGCAGTATTAATAAAAATTACCACACAGCTTATGGCCACTAATGCTCTTTCCACTGGTGATGTTCTTTTCTATTGTGGCCATTTCTACTTCAGCATTAATGCTGAAAATTTGTGAGCTTTCACTCACAGTCAGCACAGTAAATCCGATGGCCTGTGGGTGGGAAGACTCAGTCGGCATGCAAATTGAATGATCACTAATGAATGAAAACTTCTCTTTAACTCTAATAGTTCATGACCATCTTGTACAGGTATGCAATTCTAGAACAGTAACAAAGGCTACCATGTATGCCTAGAAAGTATACATAGAACATCACACCACTCCTATCATCAGAGAACACTTCTGGTATATCAGTAAAATATCTACATGAAGTTCAAATGCATAGTGCTCCTGGACCCAGTCGGCTGACTTTCCATGTTGATCTGTCCCTGTTTCTATCTCATGGCTCTCACCCTGAAAGGAAGAACACCAAGATTACTGCGGCTTAATGGGCAGCCCAAATTGTTTTTTTTAAAACAAAGGTTCTGTCCCTGTCTCTATCTCATGGTACTCACATTGAAAGGAAGAATGCCACAATTACTGCAGATTAATGGGCAGCCCTAAATGTTTTTTAAAACTAAGGTTCTGTCCCTGTCTCTATAACACAGCGCTCACCCTGAAAGGAAGAACACCACAATTGCTGCAAATTAACAGGCAGTATGAACTGTTTTTTTTAAAACTAAGGTTCTGTCCCTGTCTCTATCTCACGGCTCTCACCCTGAAAGGAAGAACACCACAACTGCTGCGGCTTAACGGCAGCCCTAACTGTTTTTTAAAACTAAGGTCCTGTACCTGTCTCTATCATGGTTCTCACCCTGAAAGGAAGAACACCATGATTACTGCAGCTTAACAGGCAGCCCTAACTGTTTTTTTAAAACAGGTTATTATCTTTTAATTTTCTATCTGTGTAACACTGTCTATGCTAAAAAAAACGCAACCGCACTGATTCTATAGCATGGTCGGCTTGCCACTAGTCAAAAGTCATGTATATGTGTTGCGTGTAGACAGCTCATACTGGTGTCTAATTATGTCTATATAATTGTGCTGTTACTGACGGATACTATCGCATTAGAGACCCAGGACAGAGTGCTGCTCGCTATATTTTTATCTGTGACTGCATAATTGTCAGCTGGGGTACCATCTAACTGATGTTTTTCCAATTGGCTCATTATCTGCTTATACTAGTAGTTGATTTAAGACATATTTTCCTGTATGCAGTAGCTATTTGCTCATTTTGTTTTTTGTAATCTTTATAAAATATCTTTGCCATCTCAAAAGTGCTTACTCCTCTCTGTACTGTTCTTTACTAGACCTAACACCACTCTTAAGTATTCAACTGTGGTACCACTTTTATCATTCTTATAAGAAAAGTACAGTCTGGGTCTGAACTGTCTGTAAACAGCTAAAGTTAACTTTGAGTATGTGTCTACCTGTTTGAACCGATATTCATTTTTCCCCTGGAGAGCACTCTGCTTTGGATTGTAAGCAGCCCCCCCAAAACACACAACCACTCATCTTCCATTTTCTCCCTTATTCCCTTCTGTTAGCAAATTGTATCCATAGCTGATAAATACTGTGTGTTTGTTAATTTAATCTGAGACCACAGTAGCCTGCTGATACAAGGTTAACCTGTTTTTCCACCTGAAAAAATGGTTAAGAAATGACTTATAGTTTCAGAGCAGTCCTTGGTCAATTCTGATTGGTTCTTAAACACAAACTTGTCTTTGCTTTGGCTCATTAGCAGCAGTAAAAAGAACTGCCTGCTCACACCCTTGTTCTCCCCCTTCCCGGTTTATTACCTTAAGCCAATCCCAAAGTTAAGAAATATTACCTGTGGCAGGCACCATTTTTAAAACTACTATCCACTCTGCTACAGGCCCCATGTGGAGCTCAGTGTCTCTCCAGTAAGTGTTTTACAACTGTATATGCTTGTTTATGTTGAATTGTGTTAGACATCTAATATGATTTATGCTATATTACTGGAAGTTACTATTGCATGCTAGCATTTTGTTTGTCTGCACCAAGTTGTTTTTAGTATAGTAGTATGGACTATTTGCATAGCTGCACCTTGTTCACTAATGCTATTCATGTATATGTGTTGTGTGTAGACAGCTCTTACTGGAGTCTAATTATTGCTATATAATTGTGCTGTTACTCATGGAGAGAATCATATTAGAGACCCAGGACAAAGTGCTGCTCACTGTATGTTTATCTGTGACTGCATAACTGTCAGCTGGGGTACATTCTAACTGATGTTTTTTCCAATTGGCTCAGTATCTGCATATACTAGTAGTTGGTTTAAGACATATTTTTCTGTATGCAGTAGCTATTTGCTCAGTCTGTTATTTGTAACCTTTATAATATATCTTTACCTTCTCAAAAGTGCTTACTCCTCTCTGTACTCTTCTTTTCTAGACCTAACACCACTCTTAAGTATTCAACTGCAGTACCACCTTTATCATTCTTATAAGAATAGTGCAGTCCGGGTCTGAATTGTCTGCAAACAGCTAAAGTTAACTTTGAGTATGTATCTACCTGTTTGAGCCAATATTCATTTTCCTCTGGAGAGCATTCTTCTTTGTGTTGTAAGCAGCCCCCCAAACCCACACACACACTCATCTTCCATTTTCTCTCTTATTCCCTTCTGTTAGCAAATAGTATCCATAACTGATAAATACTGTGTGTTTGTTAATTTAAACTGAGACCACAGTAGCCTAATGATACAATATTATCCTGTTTTTCCACCTGAGAAATGGTTAAGAAATTACTTACAGTTTCAGAGCTGTCCTTGGTCAATTCTGATTGTTACTTAAACAGAAGCTTTGGCTCATTAGCAGCAGTACAAAAGAACTGCCTGCTCACACCCATGTTCTCCACCTCACCCTTCCCTGTTTATTACCTTATGCCAATCCCAAAGTTAAGAAATATTACCTGTGGCAGGCACCAGTTGTAAAAATACTATCCACTCTGCTACAGGCCCCATGAGGAGCTCAGTGTCTCTCCAGTAAGTGTTTTACAACTGTGAATGCTTATTTATGTTGAATTGTGTTAGACATCTAATATGATTTATGCTTTATTACTGGAAGTTACTATGGCATGCTAGTATTTTGTTTGTCGGCACTAAGTTGTTTTTGGTATAATAGTATGACCTTTTTGCACAGCTGCACATAGTTCACTAATGCTATTTATGTATATGTGTTGTGTGTAGACAGCTCATACTGGTATCTAATTATTTCTATATAATTGTGCTGTTACTGGTGGATAGAATCACATTAAAGACCCAGGACAGAGTGCTACTCACTATATTTTTATCTGTGACTGCATAACTGTCAGATGGGGTCCTTCTAAATGATGTTTTTCCATTTGGCTCAGTATCTGCATATACTAGTAGTTGGTTCAAGACATATTTTCCTGAATGCAGTAGCTATTTGCTCAGTTTTATTGTAGTCTTTATAATATATCTTTACCATCTCAAAAGTGCTTACTCCTCTCTGTACTCTTCTTTTCTAGCCTTAACACCACTCTTAAGTATTCAACTGTGGTACCACCTTTATCATTCTTATAAGAAAAGTGCAGTCCGGGTCTGAACTGTCTGTAAACAGCTAAAGTTAACTTTGAGTATGTGTCTACCTGTTTGAGCCAATATTCATTTTCTCCTGGAGAGCACTCTGCTTTGTCTTGAAATAAGCCCCCCCCCAACACACACTCATCTTCCATTTTCTCCCTTATTCCCTCCTGTTAGCAAATAGTATCCATAACTGATAAATACTGTGTGTTTGTTAATTTAAACTGAGGCCACCGTAGCCTACTGATACAATATTATCCTGTTTTTCCATCTGAGAAATGGTTAAGAAATGACTTAAAGTTTCAGAGCAGTCCTTGGTCAATTCTGATTGTTACTTAAACAGAAGCTTTGGCTCATTAGCAGCAGTACAAAAGAACTGCCAGCTCACACCCTTGTTCTCCCCCTCCACCTTCCCTGTTTATTACCTTAAGCCAATCGCAAAGTTAAGAAATATTACTTGTGGCAGGCACCATATTTAAAACTACTATCCACTCTGCTACAGGCCACATGAGGAGTTCAGTGTGTCTCCAGTAAGTGTTTTACACCTCTATATGCTTATGTATGTTGCATTATTTTAGACATCTAATATGATTTATGCTTTATTATTGGAAGTTACTATGGCATACTAGCATTTTGCTTGCCTGCACCAAGTTGTTTTTAGTATAATAGTATGGTCTATTTGCTTATCTGCACGTTGTTCACTAATGCTATTCATGTATATGTGTTGTGTGTAGACAGCTCATACTGGTGTCTAATTATTTCTATATAATTGTGCTGTTACTGGTGGACAGAATTACATTAGAGACCCAGGACAGCGTGCTGCTTGCTAAATTGTTATCTGTGACTGCATAACTGCCAGCTGGGGTATCTTCTAACTGATGTTTTTTGCAATTGGCTTATTATCTGCTTATACGATTAGTTGATTCAAGACATATTTTCGTGTATGCAGTAGCTATTTGATCAGTTTGTTTTTTTATTCTTTATAATATATCTTTACCATCTCAAAAGTGCTTACTCCTCTCTGTACTCTTCTTTTCTAGACCTAACACCATTCTTAAGTATTCAACTCTGGTACCTCCTTTATCATTCTTATAAGAAAAGTGCAGTCCGGGTCTGAACTGTCTGCAAACAGCTAAAGTTAACTTTGAGTATGTGTCTACCTGTTTGAGCCAATATTCATTTTCCCCTGGAGAGCACTCTGCTTCATCTTGAAAGAAGCCCCCACACACAAACACACACACACACACACACACACACACACACACACACACACACACACACACACACACACACACACACATCTTCCATTTTCTCCCTTATTCCCTTCTGTTAGCAAATAGTATCCATAACTGATAAATACTGTGTGTTTGTTAATTTAATCTGAGACCACAGTAGCCTACTGACACAAGGTTATCCTGTTTTTCTATCTGTGAAATGGTTAAGAAATTACTTACAGTTTCAGAGCAGTCCTTGGTCAATTCTGATTGTTTCTTAAACACAAACTTGTCTTTGTTTTGGCTCATTAGCAGCAGTACAAAAGAACTGCCTGCTCACACCCATGTTCTCCCCTTCCCCCTTCCCTGTTTATTACCTTAAACCAATCCCAAAGTTAAGAAATATTACCTTGGCAGGCACCATTTTCAAAACTACTATCCACTCTGCTACAGGCCACATGAGGAGTTCAGTGTCTCTCCAGTAAGTGTTTTACACCTGTATATGCTTATATATGTTGAATTATTTTAGACATCTAATATGATTTATGCTATATTACTGGAAGTTACTATGGCATACTAGCATTTTGCTTGCCTGCACCAAGTTGTTTTTAGTATAATAGTATGGTCTATTTGCTTAGCTGCACGTTGTTCACTAATGCTATTCATATATATGTGTTGAGAGTAGACAGCTCATACTGGTGTCTAATTATTTCTATAGACTTGTGCTGTTACTGGTGGATAGAATCACAATAGAGACCAAGGACAGAGTGCTGCTTGCAATATCTTTATCTGTGACTGCATAACTGTCAGCTGGGGTACCTTCTAACTGACATTTTTCCGATTGGCTATTCATGTATATGTGTTGTGTGTAGGCAGCTCATACTGGTGTCTAATTATTTCTATATAATTGTGCTGTTACTGGTGGATAGAATCACATTAGAGACCCAAGACAGAATGATGCTTTTTTATATTTTTATCTGTGACTGCATAACTTTCAGCTGTGGTACCTTCTAATTGATGTTTTTCCAATTGGCTCAGTACCTGCATATACTAGTATTTGGTTCAAGACATATTTTCCTGTATGCAGTAGCTATTTGCTCAGTCTGGTTTTTGTAATCTTTATAATTTAACCTTACAATCTCAAAAGTGCTTACGCTTCCCTGTTTTTTTCTAGAACTAACACCACTCTTAAGTATTCAACTGTGGTACCACCTTTATCATTCTTATAAAAAAGCGCAGTCTGGCTCTGAACGGTCTGCAAACAGCTAAAGTTAACTTTGAGTATGTGTCAACCTCTATGAGCCAATATTCATTTTCCCCTGGAGAGCACTTTGCTTTCGCTTGTTAGCAGCTACCCCCCCCCCCACACACACACACACACACACTCATCTTCCATTTTCTCTCTTATTCCTTTCTGTTAGCAAATAGTATCCATAAATAAAAAAATACTGTGTGTTTGTTAATTTAAACTGAGACCACAGTAGCCTACTGTTACAAGGTATCCTGTTTTTCCACCTGAGAAATGGTTAAGAATTGCCTTACAGTTTCAGAGCAGTCCTTGGTCAATTCTGATTGTTTCTTAAACACAAACTTGTCTTTGATTTGACTCATTAGCAGCAGTACAAAAGAACTGCCTGCTCACACCCTTGTTCTCCCCCCCTTCCCTGTTTATTACCTTAAGCCAATCCCAATGTTAAGAAATATTACCTGTGGCAGGCACCATTTTAAAAACCACTATCCACTCTGCTACAGGCCCAGGGAGGAGCTCAGTGTCTCTCCAGTAAGTGTTTTACAACTGTATATGCTTATTTATGTTGACTTGTGTTAGACATCTGATATGATTTATGCTTTACTACTGGAAGTTACTATGGCATGCTAGCATTTTGTTTGTCTGCACTAAGTTGTTTTTAGTATAATACTATGGTCTATTTGCATAGCTGCACCTTGTTCACTAATGCTATTCATGTATATGTGTTGTGTGTAGACAGCTCATACTGGTGTCTAATTATTTCTATACAATTGTGCTGTTACTGGTGGATATAATCACATTAGAGACCCAGGACAGTGCGCTGCTCGCTATATTTTTATCTGTGACTGCATAAATGTCAGCTGGAGTCCCTTCTAACTGATGTTTTTCCAATTGGCTCAGTATCTGCATATACTAGTAGTTGGTTCTAGACATACTTTCCAGTTTGCAGTAGCTATTTGCTCAGTTTGTTTTTTGTAATCTTTATAATATATATTTACCATTTCAAAAGTGTGTACTCCTCTCTGTACTCTTCTTTTCTAGACCTAACACCACAATTAAGTATTCAACTACAGTACCACCTTTATCATTCTTATAAGAAAAGTGCAGTCTGCATCTGAACTGTCGGCAAATAGCTAAAGTTAACTTTGAGTATGTGTCTACCTGTTTGACCAAATATTCATTTTCCCCTGGAGAGCACTCTGCTTTGGCTTGAAAGCAGCCCCCCCCACCCCCCCCCCCACACACACACTCATCTTCCATTTTCTCCCTTATTCCCTTATGTTAGCAAATAGTATCCATACCTGATAAATACTGTGTGTTTGTTAATTTAAACTGAGACCACAGTAGCCTACTGATACAAGGTTATCCTGTTTTTCTACCTGCAAAATTGTTAAGAAATGACTTACAGTTTCAGAGCAGTACTTGGACAATTCTGATTGTTTCTTAAACACAAACTTGTCTTTGCTTTGGCTCATTAGCAGCAATACAAAAGAACTGCCTGCTTACACCCTTGTTCTCCCCCTCCGCCTTCTCTGTTTATTACCTTAAGCCAATCCCAAAGTTAAGAAATACTATCTGTGGCAGGCAACATTTTTTAAACTACTATCCACTCTGCTACAGGGCCCATGACGAGCTTAGTGTTTCTCTAGTAAGTGTTTTACAACTGTATATGCTTATTTATGTTGAATTGTGTTAGACATCTAATATGATTTATGCTTTATTACTAGAAGTTACTATGGCATGCTAGCATTTTGTTTGTCTGCACCAAGTTGTTTTTTAGTATAATAGTATGGTCAATTTGCATAGCTGCACGTTTTTCACTAATGCTATTCATGTATATGTGTTGTGTGTAGACAGCTCATACTGGTGTCTGATTATTTCTATATAATTGTGCTGTTACTCTTGGATAGAATCACATTAGAGACCCAGGACAGAGTGCTGCTTGCTAAATTTTTATCTCTGACTGCATAACTGTCAGCTGCGGTACCTTCTAACTGATGTTTTTCCAATTGGCTATTCATGTATATGTGTTATGTGTAGACAACTCATACTGGTGTCTAATTATTTCTATATAATTGTGCTGTTACTGGTGGATAGAATTACATTAGAGATCCAGGACAGAGTGTTGCTTGCTATATTTGTATCTGTCACTGCATAACTGTCAGCTGGGCTATCTTCTAACTGATGTTTTTCCATTTGGCTCAGTATCTGCATATACTAGTAGAAGGTTCAAGACATATTTTCCTGTATGCAGTAGCTATTTGCTCAGTCTGTTTTTTGTAATCTTTATAATTAATCTATACCATCTCAAAAGTGCTTACTCCTCTCTGTACTCTTCTTTTCTAGACCTAACACCACTCTTAGGTATTCAACTGCCTTACCACCTTTATCATTCTTAAAAGAAAAGTGCAGTATATGTCTGAACTGTCTGCAAATAGCTAAAGATAACTTTGAGTATGTGTCTACCTGTTTGAGCCAATATTTATTTTCCCCTGGAGAGCACTCTGCTTTGGCTTGTAAGCAGCTGCACCCCCCCCCCCCCACACACACACACTCATCTTCCAATTTCTCTCGTATTAGCTTCTGTTAGCAAATACTATCCATAACTGATAAATACTGTATGTTTGTTAATTTAGACTGAGACCCCAATAGCCTACTGATACAAGGTATCCTGTTTTTCCACCTGAGAAATGGTTAAGAAATGACTTATTGTTTCAGAGCAGTCCTTGGGCAATTCTGATTGTTTCTTAAACACAAACTTGTATTTCCTTTGGCTCATTAGCAGCAATACAAAAGAACTGCCTGCTCACACCCTTGTTCTCCCCTCCCCCTTCCCTGTTTATTACCTTACTCCAATCCCAATGTTAAGAAATATTGCCTGTGGCAGACACCATTTTTAAAACTACTATCCACACTGCTACAGGCCCCATGAGGAGCTCAGTGTCTCTCCAGTAAGTGTTTACCCGCTGTATATGCTTATTTATGTTGAATTGTGTTAGACATCTAATATAATTTATGCTTTATTACTGGAAGTAACTATGGCATGCTAGCATTTTGTTTGTCTGCACCAAGTTGTTTTAAGTATAATAGTATGGTCTATTTGCATAGCTGCACATTGTTCACTAATGCTTTTCATGTATTTGTGTTAAGTGTAGACAGCTCATACTGGTGTCTAATTATTTCCATATAATTGTGCTGTTACTGGTGGATAGAATCAAATTAGAGACCCAGGACAGCGTGCTGCTTGCTATATTTTTATCTGTGACTGCATAACTGTCAGCTGGGGTATCTTTTAAATGATGTTTTTCCACTTGGCTCAGTATCTGCATATACTAGTAGTTGGTTCAAGACAAAGTTTCCTGGATGCATTAGCTATTTACACAGGTTATTTTTTGTAATCTTTATAAAATATCTTTACCATCTCAAAAGTGCTTACTCCTCTATCTACTCTTCTTTTCTAGACCTAACACCACTCTTAAGTATTCAACTGCAGTACCACCTTTATCATTCTTGTAAGAAAAGTACCATCTGGGTCTGAACTGTCTGCAAAGAGCTAAAGTTAACTTTGAGTATGTGTCTACCTGTTTGAACCAATATTCATTTTCCCCTGGACAGCACTCTACTTTGGCTTGTAAACACCCCCCCCCCCACACACACACACACTCATCTTCCATTTTCTTTTATTCACTTCTGTTAGCAAACAGTATCCATAAATGATGAATACTGTGCGTTTGTTAATTTAAACTGAGACCACAGTAGCCTACTGATACAAGGTTATCCTGTTATTCCACCTGAGAAATGGTTAAGAAATGGCTTACAATTTCAGGGCAGTCCTTGGTCAATTCTGATTGTTTCTTAAACACAAACTTGTTTTTGCTTTGGCTCATTAGCAGCAGTACAAAAGAACTGCCTACTCACACCCTTGTTCTCCCCCTCCCCCTTCCCTGTTGCGTATCTTAAGCCAATCCCAAAGTTAAGAAATATTACCTGTGGCAGGCAACATTTTTAAAACTACTATCCACTCTGATACAGGCCCTATGATGAGCTCAGTGTCTCTCCAGTAAGTGTTTTACAACTGTATATGCTTATTTATGTTGAATTGTGTAAGACATCTAATATGATTTATGCTTTATTACTGGAAGTTACTATGGTATGCTAGCATTTTGTTTGTCTGCACCAAGTTGTTTTTAGTATAATAATATGGTCTGTTGGCATAGCTGCACCTTGTTCACCAATAGTATTCATGTATATGCATTGTGTGTAGACAGCTCATACTGGTGTCTAATTATTTTTATATAATTGTGCTGTTACTGGTGGATAGAATTACATTAGAGACCCAGGACAGAGGGCTGCTTGCTACATTTTTATCTGTGACTGCATAATTGTCAGCTGGGGTACCTTTTAACTGATGTTTTTCCAATTGGCTCAGTATCCGCATATACTAGTACTTGTTTCAAGACATATTTTCCTTTATGCAGTAGCTATTTGCTCAGTTTGTTTTTTGCAATCTTTATAATGTATCTGTACCATCTCAAAAGTGCTTACTCCTCTCTGTACTCTACCACTCTTAAGTATTCAAATGTGGTACCACCTTTTATCATTCTTTTAAGAAAAGTGCAGTCCGGGTCTGAACTGTCTGCAAGCAGCCAAAGTTAACTTTGAGTATGTGTCTACCTGTTTGAGCCAATATTCATTTTCTCCTGGAGAGCACTCTGCTTTAGCTTGTACACAGCACCCCCCTCCCCACACACACACACACACACACTCATCTTGCATTTTCTCTCTTATTCCCTTCTGTTAGCAAATAGTATCCATAACTGATGAATACTGTGTGTTTGTTAATTTAAACTGAGACCACAGTAGCCTACTGATAAAAGGTTATCCTGTTTTTCCACCTGAGAAATGGTTAAGAAATGACTTACCATTTCAGAGCAGTCCTTGGTCAATTCTGATTATTTCTTAAACACAAACGTGTCTTTGCTTTGGCTCATTAGCAGCAGTACAAAAGAACTGCCTGCTCACACCCTTGTTCCCCCCTTCCCTGTTTATTATCTTAAGCCAATCAAAGTTAAGAAATATTACCTGTGGCAGGCACCATTTTTAAAACTAGTATACACTCTGCTACAGGCCCCATCTGGAGATCAGTGTCTCTCCAGTAAGTGTTTTACAACTGTACATGCTTATTTATGTTGAATTGTGTTAGACATCTAATATGATCTATGCTTTATTACTGGAAGATACTATGGCATTCTAGCATTTGTTGTCTGCACCAAGTTGTTTTTAGTATAATAGTATGGTCTATTTGCATAGCTGCACCTTGTTCACTAAGGCTATTAATGTATATGTGTTGTGTGTAGACAGCTCATACTGGTGTCTAATTATTTCTATATAATTGTGCTGTTATTTGTGGATAGAATCACATTAGAGACCCAGCACAGAGTGCTGCTCGCTATATGTTTACCTGTGACTGCATAACTGTCAGCAGGGGTACCTTCTAAATGATGATGTTCGTCGTCTCCCATTGCTGCAGTCCTGACAACTGGGGTACTCCGCTGCCCACTATCGGCCCGAATACCAAAGGGCTATAACTGGCGTCGGTCACGGCGCTAGAGACTGACGTAAGTACTTGTCAGTATAAATGCGCATGACTGACGCCATAACCTCAGTCTTTCTTGCCGCATGGTCCTCAGCAGAAGCAGTTTTTGCAAGTGCCGTTCGGCGTTCTGGAACTGTCGGTTTTCGAGTTTCAGACCGGATACCAAGTTGGCTAAGTACCCTGTTGGGAACATTTTTTGTCTTTTTCTTGCCTCAGTGTTACCGGATGTCAGACAAAGTTGATAACTGTAAAGGGGTTCCATGCCCCCCCCCCCCCCTGTGAAGCGGCCCAGAATTGATACAGAGTTGGGGGGTCTGGTTCAGTCTTCCAATGAGTCTGATTCCTCTGTGGAAGAGCTTCAGGATTTCCCTCCCTATTCTGATTCGGAGGCTGAGGACGCTACTCCCTCTGCATCCCCTCCAGAAGATTTTTCTTTCTCTGAATCTTTGCATTCCATGAGGGAACATTTCCAGTGGTATGGCCAGGATTATTCTGATTCTCGTAAGAGGCTGAGAGAATTCTTGTTTTTACCTCAGCACAGGCCTTTGGCTATTCCCCCTGTACTGGATGTTGTTCGGGATGTATTTTCTGAGGCTGCCCTTAACCCAGAGTCTCTGCCCCCTGCCCCAGTTAAACCAGATAGATACTACAGGGTTCCAGAAGCTCACGAGTACTTGTATAAGAGTCCTAGGGCTGATCCAGAAACTATTTCTCAAGGCCCCAAAGGTGTTAAGGCTTCTGTGGTTCAGAATCCGGTTCCTCTGGACAAGGATGCTAGGGCCCTGGATGGGTGGGGTAAAAAAACTGTATACCTCTTCTACTTTGGCTATGAGAGCTTTGACTTGTATATTTCATATGCTCAGGTATCAGAATTATTTGCTTAGTCGATTGAAATGTAAAGTGGAGGCCTTGTCTGAAGGTGTTGACTGTAAGGAGCTTCTGGATTTAGTGCATGCTTCTGACCAGGTTGGTGAGCATTCTTTGCAGTGTGGGTTTGATGCTTTACAAGCTTCTTCCAGGGTAGCTGCTACTAGTTCTGTTGTTCGCAGACATGCCTGGATTAGAGATCAGTCCTTGTCGGAGCATGTTAAGGCTCGCATAATGGATGCTCCTTTGCAATCTGATGTTCTTTTTGGCCCTCCAGTGGAATCAGTTTTGAAAAAGATGGAGGAAAAAGCTAAGTCTATGCAGACGGTAAAGAACTTCTTACAGGTTCAGCCCCCTAAGTTCAGTAGGACTTGGCCTGCTAGGGGATAGTCTTTTCCCTCTTCGGATTTTCGTTCTTGGGGCAGGTCAAGGCATGGTAGAGGTAGGGCTTCTTCTCGGGGCCCTATTACTTCTGGGCCTTTGAATTCTTTTACCCCTTCTGCTGGGGTGGGCAGGGGTCAGTCTTTTCAGAAGCAGTCCCCATGACCTGTGTCTTCAGCTGCCGGACTCTGCCTTGCTGGCAGCTCCTCTAGGAGGAAAACTGGGACTTTTCAAAAGGGATTGGCATTTGATTACCCGAGACAAATGGGTATTGGACATGATAAATCGAGGCTACAAATTTTATTTTCACACATTCCCTCCTTTCAAAGGTATGCCGGATGTGCCTCATCAGCACAGACTGGAAGCACAGGCACATATTTCTTCTCTGCTTCAGTTGAGAGCAATGCAGCAAGTACCTTCTGCAGAAAGAGGCACAGGGTTTTATTCCCGTCTTTTCTTAGTGCCAAAGAAAGGAAATACTTGGAAACAGATTCTGGATTTGTCCATTCTAAACACCTTTCTGGAAATTCCAAAATTCAAGATGTTCACACTGCAACAGCTGTTACCTATGCTGGGCAAAGATCACTGGATGGTGACTCTGGATCTCAAAGGGGCCTATCTTCGCATTCCTGTCAGGCCCAGTTGCAGGAAATTCCTGAGATTTCGGAATGGGAATTTGCATTATCAGTTCTCTGCATTGCCCTTTGGCTTGTCTACTGCGCCCAGGGTATTCACAAAAGTCCTGGCTCCAGTATTAGCTTTTCTCAGACTAAACAGAATTCAAATTTATCCTTATCTGGACGACTGTTTGATTCTGGCTCAAGGCAAGCACGAACTTCTTCAACATCTGCAGTATGTAATGACAGTTTTAAGATGCCTAGGGTATTCTGTGAACGAAATAAAGTCCAGTCTAGTACCCTCACAAGAGATGTCTTTTCTGGGTGTAAGACTGAATACAGCTGCTCAGATGGCATTTCTTGCCCCGGACAAACAAAGAAATCTTCACCTATACTTCCAACAGCTATCAGTACTGTCCAGGCTGACTGCAAGGACAGTCCTTCAAGCCTTGGGGTTCATGGCATCTTGCATTCTAGTACTTCCCAATGCCAAACTGCATATGAGGAAGCTACAATGGTATCTCAAAAGCGTTTGGACTCAACACAGCCACGATTTGGACACTGTCATTTGGCTTCTACCTTGCATTCAGACAGAATTTGTGTGGTGGGTTCAGGAATGTCACCTAAACAAGGGACTCTCTGTGACCCAACCAGAGGCAAGTCAGATATTAACGACAGACGCTTCGGAGTCAGCTTGGGGAGCTCATTTCAAAGGAAAATGGATTCAAGACCTTTGGCCCCCAGAGCTACTTCACTTGCATATCAACATGAAAGAGATGCTGGCAGTTCAATTTGCTTTGGAAGCATTCAAGGGCCTACTTCAACCAGGACTGGTGTTGATTCAAACAGACAACACGACTGTCATGTGGTACATCAACAAGCAGGGGGGAACTCATTCTTACCCTCTTTGCAGACAAACAATGCTGTTATGGGATACTGCTTTAAATCTGCACATCACTCTTCGAGCACAGTTTCTGCCAGGAGCACAAAATTCTTTAGCAAATGCTCTGAGCAGTCAGATTGTGGATCCTCATGGATGGAAGTTGGACCCTCAGGTATTTCTTCAGTTGACCATGGCTTGGTGAGCTCCAGACATAGATCTGTTCGCTTCTCCTCTGAATTTCCAACTGCCACTGTTTTGCACAAGGCTGTTTCATCCGAAAGCCTGGAAAATAGATGCACTATCCTTCAGTTGGGACAACCTTCACGTGTATGCTTTTCCTCCTTTGCCTCTTCTTCCACAGGTACTGTTGAAAGTCAGGAGGGACAAACCTTGCATGTTCCTTATAGCACCGGATTGGCTTCGTCAGCATTGGTACCCTCTGTTGAGGAGCTTAATTCATGGGACACCTTGGCCATTACCACAGATTCCTCACTTATTGTCTCAGGACAACAATCATTTTCTCAATGTCAGGGTGCAATCCCTACACCTGACAGCCTGGCGCATTCTGTTTTAAAGACAGAGGGCCTTCAGCTCCCTCAACGAGTTTTGGATGTTATTTTGGATGCCAGGCGACCTAGTACTCGAAAGGTTTATGCTGATAAATGGAAGGGCTTTTTTCTTTGGAGTTCAGCTGAAGGCTTTGATGTCAAATTGCCTAATTTGAGTTGTACATTGCAATATTTGTCTGTTTTATTGGACAAGGGTTTGTCCTTCTCTTCTGTAAAAGTGCATGCTGCAGCTATTTCTGCACACTATGATTGTGACCCTCCTTTGTTTTCACATCCATTGGTTAAACAGTTTCTTAGAGGGGCAAAGAATATAAGACCCCCACGAAGAGCTCCTACTCCTGCCTGGGATCTTAATTTTGTTTTGGAAAAGCTGACTCTGCCTCCTTTTGAACCTGCAGCTACAGCTGAATTGAAGTTGTTGTCTTGGAAGACTGCTTTTTTGTTGGCTGTTACTTCTGCTAGTAGGGTATCTGAATTACAGGCCCTCATGGCAGTGGAACCTTTTCTGCTTTTTCACAAGGACAGAGTTTCCTTGCGTACTAATCCTACTTTTATGCCTAAAGTGATTTCTATTGTGGCATTGAACCAATCTATACATTTGCCTACTTTTTTATACTAACCCCCAAAATAAAGGGGACAAAGTTTTGCATTCTTTGGATGTACATAGGCAGTTAAGGTATTTGAGCAGAACCAAAGAGTTCACAAGATCTCAACAATTATTTGTTTCTTTTGCTTTGACTTCACAAGGGAAAGCTGTCTCGAAGCAAACTATTTCCAAGTGGATTGGCCATTGTATTGCTTTTTGTTACTCTCATCATGGAAAGGATGTTTCAGTTGGGGTCAGGCCTCATTCTACTAGGGCTCCGGCCACCTCTACTGCTTTTTTGAGAGGGGTAGCTACGAAAGACATTCTAGAGGCAGCTACTTGGAGTTCTGTACATACCTTTACCAAGCATTATCATTTGCCTTTTTATTCTAGGTCTAGGGCTGGGTTTGCCACTGCAGTCTTACAGGGCATGTCTGCTGCTCCTCCTGCTATTTAGTTGGCCAGCCTCCCTTTTTCCGTTGCTCTGGGATTCTACCCATTTGTCAGGACTGCAGCAATGGGAGACGACGAACATAGTACAGTTTTGTACCTACCATAAATGTAGATGTTCGAGGATCTCCATTGCTGCAGTCCTATTTTCCCTCCCTCCTTCCCCCTTTTTTGTTTTTGCATTGGGGTTTTTTGGGTGGTGTTTTCTTTTTTCTTTGCATTCTGACGTCTGAGGCAAGAAAGACTGAGGTTATGGCGTCGGTCATGCGCATTTATACTGACAAGTACTTACGTCAGTCTCTAGCGCCGTGACCGACGCCAGTTATAGCCCTTTGGTATTCGAGCCGATAGTGGGCAGCGGAGTACCCCATTTGTCAGGACTGCAGCAATGGAGATCCTCGAACATCTACATTTATGGTAGGTACAAAACTGTACTTTTTTTCCAATTGGCTCAGTATCTGCATATTAGTAGTTAGTTCAAGACATATTTTCCTGTATGCAGAAGCTATTTTTTCAGTCTCTTTTTTGTAAACTTTATAATGTATCTTTACCATCTCAAAAGTGCTTACTCCTCTCTGTAATCTTCTTTTCTAGACCTAACACCACTCTTAAGTATTCAACTGTGGTACCACCTTTATCATTCTTATAAGAAAAGTGCAGTCCAGGTCTGAACTGTCTGCAAACAGCTAAAGTTAACTTTGAGTATGTGTCTACCTGTTTGAGCCAATATTCATTTTCTCCTGGAGAGCACTCTGCTTTAGCTTGTACGCAGCACCCCCCCCCACACACACACACACACACACACACACACACACACCCCTTCCATTTTCTCTCTTATTCCCTTCTGATAGCAAATAGTATCCATAACTGATAAATACTGTGTGTTTGCTAATTTAAACTGAGACCACAGTAGCCTACTGATACAAGGTTATCCTGTTTTTCTACCTGACAAATGGTTAAGAAATTACTTACAGTTTCAGAGCAGTCCTTGGTCAATTCTGATTTTTTCTTAAACACAAACTTGTCTTAGCTTTGGCTCATTATCAGCAGTGCAAAAGAACTTCCTGCTCAAACCCATGTTCTCCCCTTCCCCCTTCCCTGTTTATTACCTTAAGCCAATCCTAAAGTTAAGAAATATTACCTGTGGCAGGCACCATTTCCAAAACTACTATCCACTCTGCTACAGGCCACATGAGGAGTTCAGTGTGTCTCCAGTAAGTGTTTTACACCTCTATATGCTTATGTATGTTGCATTATTTTAGACATCTAATATGATTTATGCTTTATTATTGGAAGTTACTATGGCATACTAGCATTTTGCTTGCCTGCACCAAGTTGTTTTTAGTATAATACTATGGTCTATTTGCTTAGCTGCACGTTGTTCACTAATGCTATTCATGTATATGTGTTGTGTGTAGACAGCTCATACTGGTGTCTAATTATTTCTATAGAATTGTGCTGTTACTGGTGGATAGAATCACAATAGAGACCAAGGACAGAGTGCTGCTTGCTATATTTTTATCTGTGACTGCATAACTGTCAGCTGGGGTACCTTCTAACTGACGTTTTTCCGACTATTCATGCATATGTGTTGTGTGTAGACAGCTCATACTGGTGTCTAATTATTTCTATATAATTGTGCTGTTACTGGTTGATAGAATCACATTAGAGATCCAAGACAGAAGGCTGCTTGTTATATTTTTATCTGTGACTGCATAACTTTCAGCTGTGGTACCTTCTAACTGATGTTTTTCCAATTGGCTCAGTACCTGCATATACTAGTATTTGGTTCAAGACATATTTTCCTTTATGCAGTAGCTATTTGCTTTTTTGGTTTTTGTAATCTGTATAATTTATCTTTACCATCTCAAAAGTGCTTAAACTTATCTGTACTCTTCTTTTCTAGCCCTAACACCACTCTTAAGTATTCAACTGTGGTACCACTTTTATCATTCTTATAAAAAAGCACAGTCTGGGTCTGAACTGTCTGCAAACAGCTAAAGTTAACTTTGAGCATGTGTCTACCAGTTTGAGTCAATATTAATTTTCCCCTGGAGAGCACTTTGCTTTGGCTTGAAAGCAGCCCCCCCCCCCCACACACACACACCCATCTTCCATTTTCTGCCTTATTCCCTTCTGTTAGCAAATAGAATCCATAACTGATAAATACCATGTGTTTGTTAATTTAAACTGAGACCACATTAGCCTACTGATACAAGATTATTCTTTTTTTCAACCTGAGAAATGGTTAAGAAATGACTTATAGTTTCAGAGCAGTCCTTGGTCAATTCTGATTGTTTCTTAAACACAAACATGTATTTCCTTTGGCTCATTAGCAGCAGTACAAAAGAACTGCCTGCTGAAACCCTTGTTCTCCCTCCCCTTTCCATGTTTATTACCTTACGCCAATCCCAATGTTAAGAAATATTACCTGTGGCAGACACCATTTTTAAAACTGCTATCCACTCTGTACAGGCCCCATGAGGAGCTCAATGTCTCTCCAGTAAGTGTTTTACTGCTGTATATGCTTATTTATGTAGAATTGTGTTAGACATCTAATATGATTTATGCTTCATTACTGGAAGTAACTATGGCATGCTAGCATTTTCTTTGTCTGCACCAAGTTGTTTTAAGTATAATAGTATGGTCTATTTGCATAGCTGCATCTTGTTCACTAATGCTATTCATGTATTTGTGTTAGGTGTAGACAGCTCATACTGGTGTCTAATTATTTCCATATAATTGTGCTGTTACTGGTGGATAGAATCACATTAGAGACCCAGGACAGTGTGCTGCTTGCTATACTTTTATCTGTGACTGCATAACTGTCAACTAGGGTATCTTCTAACTGATGTTTTTCCAACTGGCTCAGTATCGGCATACACTAGTAGTTGGTTCAAGACAATTTTTTCTGTATGCATTAACTATTTGCACAGCTTGTTTTTTGTAATCTTTATAAGATATCTTTACCATCTCAAAAGTACTTACTCCTCTCTGTATTCTTCTTTTCTAGCCCTAACACCACTCTTAAGTATTCAACTGTGGTACCACCTTTATCATTCTTATAAGAAAAGCCCAGTCCAGGTCTGAACTGTCTGCAAACAGCTAAAGTTAACTTTCAGTATGTGTCTACCTGTTTGAGCCAATATTAATTTTCCCATGGAGAGCACTCTGCTTTGGCTTGTAAGCAGCCCCCCCCCCCCCACACACACACACACTCTTGCATTTTCTCTCTTATTCCCTTCTGTTAGCAAATAGTATCCATAACTGATGAATACTGTGTGCTTGTTAATTTAAACTGAGACTACAGTAGCCTACTGATACAAGGTTATCCTGTTTTTCTACCTGAGAAATGGTTAAGAAATGACTTACCATTTCAGAGCAGTCCTTGGTCAATTCAGATTGTTTCTTTGATCACTAATGCTATTCATGTATATGTGTTGTGTGTAGACAGCTCATACTGGTGTCTAATTATTTCTATATAATTGTGCTGTTACTGGTGGATAGAATCACATTAAAGACCCAGGACAGAGTGCTACTCGGTATATTTTTATCTGTGACTGCATAACTTTCAGCTGTGGCCCCTTCTAAATTATGTTTTTCCATTTGGCTCAGTATCTGCATATATTTGTAGTTGGTTCAAGACATATTTTCCTGTATGCAGTAGCTATTTCCACAGTTTGTTTTTTGTAATCTTTATAATATATGTTTACCATCTCAAAAGTGCTAACTCCTCTCTGTACTCTTTTCTAGCCCTACCACCACTCTTAAGTATTCAACTGTGGTACCACCTTTATCATTCTTGTAAGAAAAGTGCCATCTGGGTCTGAACTGTCTGCAAACAGTTAAAGTTAACTTTGAGTATGTGTCTACCTGTTTGAACCAATATTCATTTTCTCATGGAAAGCACTCTGCTTTGTCTTGAAAGTAGCCCCCCCCCCCACACACACACACACTCATCTTCCATTTTCTCCCTTATTCCCTTCTGCTAGCAAATAGTATCCATAACTGATAAATACTGTGTGTTTGTTAATTTCAACTGAGACCACAGTAGCCTACTGATACAAGGTTATCCTGTTATTCCACCTGAGTAATGGTTAAGAAATGACTTACAATTTCAGGGTAGTCCTTGGTCAATTCTGATTGTTTCTTAAACACAAACTTGTCTTTGCTTTGGCTCATTAGCAGCAGTACAAAAGAACTGCCTGCTCATACCTTTGTTCTCCCCTCCACCTTCCCTGTTTATTACCTTAAGCCAATCCCAAAGTTAAGAAATATTACCTGTGGCTGGCACCATTTTTAAAACTACTATACACTCTGCTACAGCCCCATGAAAAGTTCAGTATCTTTCCAGTAAGTGTTTTACAACTGTATATGCTTATGTATGTTGAATTGTTTCAGACATCTAATCTGATTTATGCTTTATTACTGGAAGTTACTATTGCATGCTAGCATTTTGTTTGTCTGCACCAATTTGTTTTTAGTATAATAGTATGGTATATTTGCATAGCTGCACCTTGTTCACTAATGCTATTCATGTATATGCGTTGTGTGTAGACAGCTCATACTTGTGTCTAAATATTTCTATATATTTATGCTGTTACGGGTGGATAGAATCACATAAGAGACCCAGGGCAGAGTGCTGCTCGCTATATTTTTATCTTTGACTGCATAACTGTCAGCTGGGGTACCTTTTAACTGATGTTTTTCCAATTGGCTCAGTATCTGCACATACTAATAGTTGGTTCAAGACATATTTTCCTTTATGCAGTAGCTATTTGCTCAGTTTGTTTTTTGTAATCTATATAATATATCTTTACCATCTCAAAAGTGCTTACTCCTCTCTGTATTCTTCTTTTCTAGACCGAACACCACTCTTAAGTATTCAACTGCAGTACCACCTTTATCATTCTTATAAGAAAAGTGGCGTCCGGGTCTGAACTGTCTGCAAACAGCTACAGTTAACTTTGAGTATGTGTCTACCTGTTTGAGCCAATATTCATTTTCCCCTGGAGAGCACTCTGCTTTTGCTTGTAAGCAGCCACCCCCCCCCACACACACACACACATCTTGCATTTTCTCTCTTATTCCCTTCTGTTAGCGATGGTGGTGCTGCTGTAGCATTGTCGCCTCACAGTAAGATGCTGTCCAGTTCGATTCTCAGATAGAGCGTCTTCTGTGTGAAGACATGCGTGAATGGGTGTACCTTCATTGAAGGTTGTGCATCAGGGCTGGTAACTTGGCATGTACAAATCAGCTACCAATCATTAGCGGACCAGAGTTCCGCTGTGGCGACCCCTAACCGGGAAAAGCTGAAAGACACAACATTCCCTTCTGTTAGCAAATAGTATCCATAATTGATAAATACTGTGTGTTTGTTAATTTAAACTGAGACCACAGTAGCCTACTGATACAAGGATATCCTGTTTTTCCACCTGATAAATGGTTAAGAAATGATGTACAGTTTCATAGCAGTCCTTGGTCATTTCCGATTGTTTCTTAAACACAAACTTGTCTTTGCTTTGGCTCATTCGCAGCAGTACAAAAGAACTGCCTTCTCACACACCCTTGTTCTCCCCTTCCCCCTTCCCTGTTTATTACCTTAATCCAATTCCCAAAGTTAAGAAGTATTACCCGTGGGAGGCACTATTTTTAAAACTACAACCACCTCATGCTCGGCTCTGCCATAGAACTTATTAAAACTGCCTGAACTGAGGCACAGCTAACTGATAGTTTGTGGAAATACAGGGTACCTATCTGAGTCTCCACATTTAATATCATATGTTCATTTATCAGTTTACTCTGTTACCTGATTGTTTCCAGCCCCCTCATAAGAGCAACTAATAGGGTCTCTACCCGCTTCGCTCCCCGCCCTGCCCCCTATTCTTTTTTGCCCCCAGTGATCTTACCTTTATTACACTCACAAATCCCTCCCATCTTTCTAATAGCCAACCACATCACTAAACCCAACACTACTTCCTTCATCTTCCCACTACTATCACTCCTCCTCAGCTAACATGTACAATAATACCTTATCTATGCTCACTGCATGCACTCTCCTTGCATATCTTACATCCTACCAAAACTCCATCATTCCCCCACACAACCACAACCATTGTACTACTACTCACACCACCACTCATGTCTCACCCTCACTCAGCTCCCCCCCACCAACTCAAGAACCATCCCTATGCACCCCCACATATTCTACCTACTATATTACTCAAACATAAAGCATCCCTACAACTTAACTTAGTAACCCTCTCACCATACCTATTATCCACAGAGCACAATCATAAAGTTTCCCTAATAAACAAACACATTCAAAAACTGAGAAAACTAATAACCTCATGCATATCAAAACTAGCCCTAAGTGGAGACATCCACCCCAACCCTGGCCCTACCATCTCTAACCCCAATCCTCATAATCAGACTAGAAACCACAACTTCTCCCATATCACAGCCAATAGAAAGCCAAGTGACTTCCTTCTACTAAGCCTAAATATTAGAAGTATATCCAACAAAGTCCATGAACTCCATGCCACCATAGATTTGTACTCCCCAGGTATAGTCATCCTGACAGAAACCTGGCTAAAACCTCACATTACCAGTGAGCAAATCCTCCCTACCAGTTACGGCATACTAAGAGTAGACCAGCTAAACAAGAAAGGAGGCGGAGTAGCTATAATATTTAAACAGCATCTAAACATCCAGATCTTAAAATCATCAGCTCCACAAATAGGCAATGAAGAAGTAATATATACCAACCTCAAAATAAAACAAAACAAAACCATCAACATAATTGGATGCTACTTCCCACCTGACCAAAACATCGCACCACTAGAAAACCTCCTCAGCTGGTATACCCACCATCTCCCCCAAGAAACTATAATTTTAGGTGATTTCAACATTGACTGGCAGTCATGTTCTGGCAACCATCCAACCCATCATGTAAACTTTCATGGCTTCACCCAACTGGTCCAGTCGCCAACCAGGATAAATAAAAACTCCAGCAAGCACACTACCCTGGATTGGATACTAGTCAGTAAGAGCCCCCAGTCATATATAACTGGCTGCTTATCAGATAGCCTCAGTGATCACTCCCCAACATTCCTACTCAAAAAATACCTATACCAAGCTAAACCTGTCATCTGCCATCAAATACATAAAAAGCTAAACCTTAACCCACTCACATTCATCTCATCCCTCAAAGAATGTAACTGGCATCCTCTAAAGTACCTCAGTCTTGATGAAACAGTTGAATTTTTTAATACTACCTTCCTGAGCATCCTTAATTACCATGCCCCCATAAGACTTTCCAGAACCAAAGCACAACCCTCCCCATGGCTACAGAAAACCATTAAGTCAGAAATGAAAAACAGGGATAAAGCCTGGGAGCACTGGCGCAAAACCAAAACCCCCTCAACTAGACAAAAATTCTTAGAACTACGCAATAGAGTGAAAAATCTAATAAAACAGGACAAATTCCAATACTATTAGTCTGCCCTAGACTCCACCCAACACAGCCCCAAACAATTCTGGTCCTCCATATACTCCATCCTCCACCCAGGTAAAGTCAGTACCCCTCCTCCTAACATCCCTCACTCCACCAAAAATATTGCTACCTCATTCAACACACACTTCACACAAACCATACTATCACTAGCTAAACAACCCAACCTCCCCTCCAACCCACAGCTTCAACTAGTAATCTCCCCACTGCCATCTCTTTTTCTCCTGTACCTACCTCCAACATAAAAAAACTCGTAACTAAACTTAAGCCCACCAAATTAGCAGCAGACAACCTCCCAAGTGAATACCTACAAATCGCAGCTGATGCTCTGGCCTACCCAGTATCCATCTTGATTAACCGATCTTTGTCAGAAAGTTACGTTTCCACACTATGAAAAGTTTCACATATAAATCCCCTCCACAAAGGCGGCCCCTCCGCAGAACTAAACAATTACCGCCCCATAGCTATTCTCTCTCCACTCTTCAAAATACTAGAGAGATGCATTCACTCTCCGGTCTCAGACTACCTCCTTACTAACAACCTGCTTTCCAATACTCAGCATGGTTTCAGACCAAACCATAGCACCACCACTGCCTTACTCTCCTTTACTAACACTATCCTTTAGCATAAAAACAATGGCTATCTCTACTCTGCTACTTTCTTAGACCTATCTAAAGCATTTCACATGGTCCCACACAAACAACTCATCTCTGTCCTCAATAACCTATCCTTCTCTCATTCAGTCACCAACTGGTTTCAGAGTTACCTGTTTGACCGCCAACAATCCGTTGTATGGCAGAATGATACATCTCCCCAACTACCTGTCTCTATAGGGGTTCCCCAAGGATCCATCCTTGGACCCCTACTCTTCTCTATTTTCACCAATAATCTAGCCTCTGCCACCAAACATGGCACACTCATACAAAAGGCAGATGACTCAACCATCATCTGCTCAGCCCAGTCCCTACCCAAACTGCAAAAAGTCACACAGAAAGCCTTTTCCTCTGTTGAAACTTGGTTATCCGATGCCCAATTAATACTCAACCCAAACAAAACTAAACTACTCATCTTCCAACCCACCAAACATACTCAAAACAACTCTCACTTTACCATCACAGCAAAAGACACCACCACCACTATACACCCAACAGAACACACCAAATTGCTAGGAGTGGAAATAGAAAATAAACTAAAATTTGACATTCACATATCCATGATCATAAAAAAAGTCCACAAAAAACTAGGAGCATTATACAGAAATAAGCAACTTCTCACCAAAGCAGCAAAGATTTCAGTAGCAAATTCCCACCTTATCTCCACTCTACTTTATGCCTCTCCAATATATACCAACCTAAGGCAATGCGATCTAAACAAGCTAGAGACCTGCTACAACAAAATCGCCAAATTCGCCACAGGGGCATCCTACCGTAGTCACCACTGTCTCTCACTTGCTGAACTGGGCTAGCTTGAACTCCCTCACCTTCTTCAATGGTATCAACTCTCACTCGCCCACAAACTAGTAAACCATCCACTAAATCTCCCATCCCTCCAGAATCTACCCCATCCCTATCACACCACCAGGCCACTAAGATCCAGCAACAAAAATCACTTGCAGATCACTAAAGCCAATAACTCTGCTGGTGAAGCACTATTCTCTTGTGCCATAGCCAAATTATGGAACTCCTTCCCACCCACAATTACCTCCATACCATCATGCACCCACTTCAAAACTTTACTAAAAGCACACCTAAAAACATGCTGGCTATGCCCTTGCAACTCCCACTCTAATATCACCCACCCCATCCAACCGCTACCTTTCTTTCCACCCCACTAACTACCTTGATTATAGCTAGCTTGTATGCTCATAACCCAACTACTTATTATACAGCAGGAACTTCTTATTGTAACAATTATTAGTGTCTGTTATGTACTTCGCAGATAAAGATTCTAGTTGGCTACTGATGTACTATGTTCTTCATCTGTAACTATGTTTGTAATTAATTGCTATGTTAATCAAATTGTTAATCGCTATGTAAATCCAATGTAACTGTCTGTATATATTAACTGTAGAGCTTTTCTCCCAGGACCTCCACTGAAAATGGACCTATGTCCAGTCGGACACTCCCGGTCAACAAATGTAAATAAATAAAACACTGCGATTGCTGCGGCTTAACGGGCAACCCTAATTGTTTTTAAAACTATGGTTCTGTCCCTGTCTCTATCTCCCGTGTCTAATCCTGAAAGGAAGAACACCATAATTACTGTGGCTGCCCTAACTGTTTTTTAAAACCAAGGTTCTGTCCCTGTTTCTATCTCTCAGCTCTCACCCTGAAAGGAAGAACACCACGATTTATGTGGCTTAACAGTCAGGCCTGTTTTTTAAAACCAAGGTTCTGTCCCTGTTTCTATCTCATGGCTCTCACCCTGAAAGGAAGAACACCACGATTACTGCGGCTTAACAGGCAGCCTTAACTGTTTTTTAAATCTAAAGTTCTGTCCCTGTCTCCTTCTCATGGCTCTCACCCTGAAAGGAAGAACACCACGATTACTGCGGCTTAACAGGCAGCCTTAACTGTTTTTTAAATCTAAAGTTCTGTCCCTGTCTCCTTCTCATGGCTCTCACCCTGAAAGGAAGAACACCACGATTACTGCGGCTTAACAGGCAGCCTTAACTGTTTTTTAAATCTAAAGTTCTGTCCCTGTCTCCTTCTCATGGCTCTCACCCTGAAAGGAAGTACACCACGATTACTGCGGCTTAATGGACAGCCCTAACTAGTTTTTAAAACTATGGTTCTGTCCCAGTCTCTATCTCATGGCTCTCACCCTGAAAGGATGAACACCGCGATTACTGCAGCTTAACGGACAGCCCTAATTGTTTTTTAAAACTATGGTTCTGTCCCAGTCTCTGTCTCACGGGTCTCACCCTGAAAGGAAGAACACCATGATTACTGTGGCAGTTTTTTAAAATTAAGGTTCTGTCCCTGTCCTTATCTCACAGCTCTTACCCTGAAAGGAAGAACACCACGATTACTGCGGCTTAACAGTTAGACCTGTTTTTTAAAACTAAGGTTCTGTCCCTGTCCTTATCTCATGGCTCTCACCCTGAAAGGAAGAACACCACGACTACTGCAGCTAAACAGGCAGCCCTAACTTTTTTTTTAAATTAAGGTTATTTTCCTTTAATTTTCTCTCTGTGCAATGCTGTCTATGCTAGAAACCCGCAACCACACTGGTTCTATAGCACGGTCGGCTTGCCACTATAATACTTCAAATCGATACCTTACTCCAGCTTTTCTAACCTTTCTCTCCCAACTCATTTTGCCTATATTCTAACCTAAAGTAAGGAAATACCACTATAGAAAGTCTAGCAAAAACAAACAAGTGACTTTGTTTAAAAATACTCACAGTGTATTCACAGGCTCCTGGAAAATGTTGCGTTCTGGTTAAACATACATTCTGTTGCCCACCCCATCAGTATCTGATTCCCACCCCTTCCTATCTACGGAATTGAGGTTAGTAATTTCCCCACTGAAGCTGACATTTTCAAATGATATAGTGCTCCTGGACCCTGTCGTCTGACTTTCCATGTGGTATGTAACAACATGTATGTACCAAACATGTTTGCTACTGCTATATTAAAGGCTAGTTGCTGCCAATATGTAAACTACTGAGATTATTTGGCTAGGTCAACAGTGATATTCTCTATTACTGGCAATTGAATGCATTTACTTATGTGCTATTGGTAGAAGATTCATAGTGGGAAACTGTACTAATTACTACATCCCTTACTAGGTTCTTTCCCTGTCTCTGTCTCATGGCTCTCAACCTGAAAGGAAGAACACCATGATCACTGTGGCTTAAAGGGCAGCCCTGTTTTTTAAAACTAAGGTTATTATGTTTTAATTTTCTATCTGTGTAACGCTGTCTATGCTAAAAAAAACGCAACCGCACTGGGTCTAAAGCATGGTCGGTTGCCACTATAATACCTGAAGAAAAAAACTAACTCCCATTTTTAAAACCTTTCTCTCCCAACTAATTTGGCCTATATTCTAACCTAAAGCAACAAAATACCACCAAAGAAAGTCTTTTGAAAACAAACAAGTGACTTACATTGTTTAAAAGTACTCATGGTGCATTCACAGGCTCCTGGAAAATCTTGTGGTCTGGTTAAACATACATTCTGTTGCCCACCCTATCAGCTACTTGATTCCCACTCCTTTATAGCTACAGAAGCGAGGTTACTAATTTCCCGCACTGAAGCTGCCATTTTCAAATGCTATAGTGCTCCTGGACCCAATAGGCTGACTTTCCGTGTGGTATGTGACAACAGCTGTTATAAACTTATTTTCTCTGTGTAAACTCTTGCAACAGTAATCACTAGAAACTGTGCTGTTTTTAGCTTAACCTGAAAAATCTCATACTAAGGAATATTGTCTTAAGTGCAGGTGGTTTTCTACATGGTGGACTGTACTGTAATTTTCAATGACTATCTACACACTAGTTGTATGAGTTTAAGACTAGTTGACATTATAGTGATTACTGGTACTTGTAATTTTAAACTGTACAGTTTGAGACTAGGTGACATTATAGTGATTGCTGGTACCTGTAATTTTTAATCTGTATAGTATTTCTATTTTCGCAGTGTTTGTTTGTGTATTCATGAATATATCTTCATACAAACATGTTTGCTACTGCTATGTTAAAGACTAGTCACTGCCAATATGTAAACTACTGAGATTATTTGGCTAGGTCAACAGTGATATTCTCTGTCACTGGCAATTGAATGCATTTACTTATGTGCTATTGTAGAAGATTCATACTGGGAAACTGTACTAATTACTATATCCCTTACTAGGTTCTGTCCCTGTCTCTATCTCACTGCTCTCAAACTTAAAGGAAGAACACCATGATTCCTGTGGCTTAACAGGCAGCCCTAACTGTTTTTTAAAACTGTGGTTATTATCTTTTAATTTTCTATCTGTGTAACGCTGTCTATGGTAGAAAACTGCAACTGCACTGGGTCTATACAAGATCAGCTTGCCACTATAATGCCTCAAGTCAAAATCCAACTCCAACTTTAAAAAACATTCTCTGCCAACTAATTTGGCCTATATTCTAACCTAAAGCAACACAATACCACTATAGAAAATCTTGCAAATACAAACAACTGACTTAACATTGTTTAAAAGTACTCATGATGTATTCACAGGCTCCTGGAAAATCTTCTGGTCTGGTTAAGCCCCACTCTGCTCACCTTTGCTGCGCTTAGGCTTGCTCCATGCTCTACCCTGCCCCATATTCCCATTCACCCCCAGTATAGCAAAATTTATACTGCTGTAGCCACACCTTCTTTACTATCTATCCAACCTTCCACTCTCACATCACAAAGGGAGTTCTCCTTCCCTATACCAATCCTCCCACTCTCCTTATATAGCCTCTGCAATATATCTAGCTCTAAAATGGCACACCTACTTCAATTCTTACCACCAAAGCACTTACTAATATCTTCCCTATTACTTCTGATGCTTGTTCCATACCTCCTCACCGCCAATAAAAACCAGTCCTACCTAGGATTCTATTACCCTAAAAGTTAAACCACCTCAGCAGTAACTTCTAATACTACAAATCATTTATTCATTTCCCCTGCATCCAATCCCCTGCACCCTATAACCTATCATCCCATTAAATTCATAAATAACAACTCCAGAACTAAACACTATCTAAAACTAATAAATAGACTCTCAAATCTCATCATCAGTCTACACTAAGCACTTACAATGGATGGTGACATCCACCTAAACCCAGGTCCATCTTCATCTAGTAACTCTAACTATAGTAACTATCCCACTGCCAAACAACCTCTTAATAGGCCCCCTGGTTCACTTCTGGACCTTCACTTAAATATTAGAAGCCTAAATAACAAAGTTCAAAACCTGCATGTCCTCATAGCAGTACATACACCTGACATAATAGGCCTCACAGAAACTTGGCTAAAACCAACAACTGAGGATAACGAGATACTTCCACCTGGGTACAACTTACTTAGAATAGACCGGACTACTAGGAAAGGAGGAGGGGTAGCTATACTTTATAAAAATACATTATATGTCACCAAAGACTCTGTACAACCAGCCCTATTTAATAATGCAGAAGTTCATATTATCAAATTACAAATGAATAACAACAAAAGAATAAACATAGTTTGTATCTATATTCCCCTAGGCAATAATACAAACATCCTAGAAGATGTACTCCGCTGGTTATCCAATACCTATCCTCAAGAATCTATCATTCTTGGGGACTTCACTATAGATTGGACAACCTGCTCTGCAGTGACCCCAACTACACACACAAATCTATATGGGTTTACACAAATAATAACCTCTCCCACTAGAATTAGTAAACCCTCCAACAAAGAAAGTATCCTTGACTAGATACTTATCAATAGTCATCCCCATATGTACAAATCTGGGACACTCCCTGATGACATAAGTGATCACTCTCCAACCTTCATTATTAAGCACAAAGCTGACAACCCTCACCAGCCCACTTATAAAACAAACAGAAACAATAAGAACTTCAACCTTACCAACTTCCAAAATTAACTTAAATTATGCAACTGGGCAATCCTAAACCAACTGCCACTTGAGGATGCTGTTGTAAACTTTAACACCAAATTCCTTACCATCATCGACTCTCATTGCACCATGGCTTACAAAAGATACTAGAACAAAAAACAAACTTAGAAATATAGGCTGGACCACCTGGCATACAACTAAATCTCATCTAGACTGGCAGAAATATTGTCAGCTTAGGAATGACTCAAAAAAATCCATTCTACTAGACAAAAAAAAATACTACCACAATCTTCAACAAAATCATCAAAACAATCCTCAACATTTGTGGGTGGGTCTCAACATACTTCTTCATCCAGGTCAAACCACTACCCCAGCTCCATCTTATACTACCCAAAACCCCCCAGAAGACATTACACCTTTAATAGTTTCTTCACTGAAACTATACAGACCCTTGCCAGTCAACTAATTCCCATTTGCTCTAACTCTCTTACAGCTTTACCTTCTACTTATCACTCCTTTAGCTTCCAACCAGTACCTACCTCACCTGTCAGATCCCTTATTAACAAATTAAAACCCACCACCCTAGCAGCAGACCACCTTCCTGCAGAATACCTACAAAAAGCCACAGACGCCATAGCATACCCAGTCTCCACATTGATCAGTAGAACCCTTACAGAAAACTCCATCCCCTCCATCTGGGAAACATCTCATGTTATACCACTCCATAAAGGGAGGAGCTCCACTGAGCTATCTAATTACAGACAAATTGCCATTCTTTCCCCTCTGGCCAAAATAATGGAGAAGTGCATCTATTAACAACTTTTGGACTATTTCATCCAGAACAATCTATTGGTAAACTCTCAACATGGCTTTAGGCCATTTCACTGCATCACCTCTGCTCTCTTTTCTTTCTCTAAAACCATAAACCTCAACAGAAACAATAAATTATCCTCAGCCCTCTTTCTCGACCTGTCCAAGGCATTTGATATGGTTAACCACCAACTACTCATCCATACACTGAAAACCATATCACTGGATAACCAAGCCATTCAATGGTTCAGTTCCTATCTCAGTGGTAGATGTCAAGCTATCCTGTGGCAGAACAAACTATACACTCAGCTACCTGTCACCCTAGGGGTTGCCCAGGGATCTATTTTTAGGTTTCCCCATATTCTCTATCTTTATTAACGACCTCTGTACCATCATCCCAGACATGACATGTATCCAATATGCTGATGACTCTACTCTGATCTGCTCAGCCTCCTCCCCATCAGACTTGGTGACCTTAAACCAGAAAACATTCAGTTCAGTAGAAAATTGGCTCTCTAACCATCACTTGATTCTAAACCCTAACAAAACTAAGATACTACTCTTCTCCCCCACTTACAGATCCATCCAACTCTCCGTTACTATAAAATCCAACAATGGCACCATTATTTCCCCTGATGCTCATACCAAACTCTTCAAGGTAATTGTAGATAACCAGCTCAAATTTGATATGCAGGTCAACCAAACTATCAAAACCATTAATAAAAAGTTAGGCTCTCTATACAGAAGTAAACATTTCCTAAGCCCATTAGCAAGGAATGTCATCACCTGTACTCACCTACTCTCAACCCTTCTATATGCTTCTCCTATTCTAATCCACTTGAATAAGTTTGATCTGAGCAAACTTTCAAGCTGTTACAACCACATTGCTAGATTTGCTACTGGCTCTGCCTATCACACTCGTCACTGCCTAAAGCTTATTCAACTAGGGTGGCTAGAATTCCCCAATTTACTTCATTATAATCAGCTTACAGTCACCTACAATGTCCTCAATCAACCTGACAAATCTCATGGACTATTTTATTTATTTATTTTTTATTTTACATTTGTTGACTGGGATAGTCCGACTGAAATCATGTCTATTTTCAGCGGAGGCCCGGGGAGAAAAGCTCCAAAACAAGCAATAAACATTAAAACAATGAAGACGTTTACAGATTTGATATGCACAAAGAATGTAAAAGCAAGTTCTCAGGTTAGAATTTACCCCTGGTTACAGTCAGGGAAAAATATTTACAGTAAATTGACTAGTAATTAACATTTAAGATAAGAGTTAGCCAGGCTTGTTACAACCGTATTAATTCTTACAGTAATCCCAGGACACTACGATCATCCAACAAACATCTTGTTCAAATGCTCAAATCGAACAACTTAGCTGCAGACTCACTCTTTTGTAATTATGTTGGCAGAATCTGGAACTCACTTCCTGCTGACCTAACCTTAGAACCCTCACTAACCAAATTAAAAAAAAGCCTCAAAGGGTATCTTACCACCCACTGGCTATGTCCTTGCTCCAACCCAGACCGACCCCTCTGTTACCCAGTTCTACAACCTGATACTACCCATTATCTCTCTATATGCCCTCAAGCTTCTCTGTCCCTTCACCCTTGACCCTACCCTTACTTATCTCTCTACTTAATCCACCCTCTACTACTTGCAGTGCCTCTTTTTAACTACCACTCTTTAGTACAACTCACTTCTTCTTCTTTTCAATGGTACACTTAACAGTACTGTATACAGTACTGAATTACCCTATATGTCATATTATCCAGGATAGACTGTAGCATTTTTTGCCTCCCTAGTCTGTGTATATTATTATCTACCAGAGACTGTAAACCAAGCCTTACTGTGCAAGTGCACCTTATTAATGTACTGGGTTGTTGACTGTATATTATTATCTACTATAGCTCGTAAGCCAAGTGTTACATTTTAATTGTAATTTTATTGTCTGCATTGCTGGAGCTTTTCTCCCTGGGCCTCCTCTGAAAATGAACATATATCCAGTTGGACTTTTCCAGTCAACAAATGTAAGATAAAATAAAATAAAGAATAAAATAAATAAACAGCAAACTAACTATCTCCTTTACAGACAGTTGCCAACTTTTTGGTGTGTGTGTGTGTGTGTGTGTGTATCTCTGCATTTTTAATGATAAAAGATTTTGAGGAGGCACACATTCTACTTTTTATTTAAGTATGTTTTATTCGGACTGTAAAACATTATTACTTTCAGTGTTTGTCAAATGAAAATATAGGTATACTTGCATTCTTTATCATTAAAGAAATATTAAATGATACTCCATTTCCCAATGATCATCATATTAAAGAGATGATTTTAGATTTTAGTTGTACAAATTATATAGATGCACTCATCACATGCACCTTGGATCTCTCCTCGCTTGCTTTTGCTTATAGGTTCATAGGTTCATACTAGGCTATCTGCCTGAGGGCATTTACAAGCCTAGCCCATAGTTTTGTGGCTTACGCCACCCCTTTAGTATGGGGAACTATACCCATTATTTTGCTGTGCCTCTGTTGAGCAGTGACACTGAGGTAATCCCTGGGGTATATCTGCGATCTCCCATCCATTGGTCAAGATTTCTCTTGAACAAGGCCAGCGAGGTGCTCTGCCTCACATATACCGGGATTTTATTCCACAGCATAGGGAGTCTTTGGGTGATGAATCTATCCCTCCAGCACGTCCTATTAATAGCCGTGTCGAGGTTTAAGTCTCCCGCCCTTGTGGCTCTGACGGATCTAGATTTTTTGAGGTGAAGCATATTCATCAAATCTGGGTTTGACATGGCCTTGTATGTTAGGCAAAGGTCACCTCTGAGCAAGCGGTAAGCGACTGAATAGAGCTGGAGTTCTTTCAGTCGGGCAGCATAGGACAGATGTTTGAGACCCTTTATTGCTTATTGCCATGTTTACATGCAGTTTCTTATCCTGAAGACTGGTGACAGCAGCTGCAGTAGTGCTGTATGCACCCTGAACTCCATCAGTACCTCCCAGGTGGACCACAGACAGACAGACAGACAAAGACACACACACACACACACACACACACACACACACACACACACACACACACACACACACACATACACACACACACACACACACACACACACACACACACACACACACACACACACACACACACACACACACACACACACACACACAACAAAACCTTTCTTAATTTGGGTATGTATGACAGGTAAACATACTCGATTAAATTCATGTATGTATGTATTTATTTATTATGAAGCTGCTAATCATGGTAAGGCACTGATCCCACTGGACCTATTTCAGTCACACTAATTTATGTTAAATTAATGTAAACTTTAATGTAAACTGCAGTGCATTTTTCTAAACTACAGTTCTGATAACAGTTTACTTTACCGTATAGTGGCTTGTTGGTTGGCTTGTCTCCTAGGGTCCGACGAAGTAACCAAACTCAACAAGTATGGCAAGGGAACGGCACCAAAAAGGGGAAATCCAAACACAAAAAGAAAAATGCCACCCCAAAGTGGTGTGCATAAAACAAATTTAATGTGGCATATACAGACCGGTTTTGGCTAAAAATACCAAGCCTTCCTCAGTGTAACAAAAACTTCCAAAAATAGCCACATGTTATATACACAATAGTAAACTGGCAAGCCCAGATGATTGGTCACAATTGCTTATTAAGCCCAGGGGGGAATAATCCCCCCAATTTAATGATCCAATTTTTTCTTTCATGTTAAGTAAATTGTGCCAACCAGCTTTGTTATTTTTCTTGCCAGTGACTCTATCAATAACAGTGAGCCTAAAATTGGCTGTAGCATGATTCAAAACATGCTTATATAGGGCACTACTTGCCTTTTTATTTTAAATATCACTCGTGTTCACTGATCTGAAGTTTCACTGGTCTCGAAGTCTGTCCTACATAAAATGCAGAATATGAGCAGGTGGCCAGGTAAACCAACCATTCATTAGAGCAATTGGCAAAAAAGTTAACATCATAGACCTGGCCAGTATTCCTGCTAGAAAACTTTTTGATCTTATCCATACGTATACAGTGAGTACAGTGCCCACATGGAAAACACCCAAGCAGTGGGATCCCCATAAGTGTCATTTGAAATTGTGGCTGAACCTCCATTGACTCAGTTTAACAATGAGCAAAAAAAGAACCCAGTGCCTCTCTTGTAACCAAAGGGACATCTTTTTGGTAGCAAGTTCGCAAGTCTAACATCCCCCAACAGAATGTTCCAGTTTGGTGGTTTTATCATAAACTCTGTACGGTGTTTATTTTATTAAGCACCTTTTGCTTTTTGTTAGCTAATTCTATTATACTGTATACATCTATAGTTATTCATTTTTATTTCTTAGTGTCTAGTACATACAGTTTGAGGATTTTCCACATGTACTACCTAGGAGAGCAATATTTAGGATTGACTCTATATTTAACTATAATGTTTTGTAATTACAAACAAGACTATAGGTCATATTTATTTTGTTGGTCCCCCTTTTCCTCCCATAAGGACTAATGGTTTGTTCTCCTCCTTTTTTTACTGTAATCATGGGGATCCATGGGGTATCTGAATGAAGGAACAATTTTCGGTACATATATGTTTTTTACCCTTTTTCATACTGCATAAATGCTCTTTTTGACTATATTGTTTGACTATATTTTATGAAATTAATAAAATTGGAGTTTTCGTGTATACTTTTGACAGCAACTGATGAGTGGGTTAGACCCTAAACTTTATTGGTTTGTGGATGCAAACACCTCGAAACATTAATGGGTGGATATTACCCCTGAATATTTGGAGTGGGTGATTATTTAATCTGGCCTTCGACCATTAGATCAGTCTTTGGTTAAGGACTTTGGTTCCGTGTTTCTGAGGCACGTAGCACTTCCCTTCTTCTGCATTTTATGAATCATTTTGTTGGTGGCTATCATTGTTCCTCCTGTTTGTTGTTTAAGATCAAGATTCTGTTTTTTGGGGGCATGTAGCTCTATCACTGGCTAAATTGTGGTCATCCATTAATGGCTCAACAAGGGTAGGGGCTATTATTGTTCCTCAGTGTTGGTTTAAATCCTTCTTCTCATATTTGTTGGTCAGGTGTGGATATTTGGAACCATTCTTGGTTTGACTTGTTAATCATCCTTTGTGTTTACCATTTGATTTTTAGTGGTTGGTGGATAACATTTATACATTTGCTGTTTTGGCAGACACAAAACGATCTGGTCCTATTTATAGTTTTATATAACATTTCTGAGCATTTGTGACAAGTATGGATTTGGGCCAAATTCTCCAATGTCTGTCATTTGATTGGGATGATATTGGCATATTTGGTTTAGGGACCAAGGTTCCTGGGGATCCCTTGGGTGGGGGTGAATCTACATCATCTTGTTATGATATGTTCACAAAGTTATCTAAAAGTATGAGGACTCTGTGCACTCATGTGTGGCATCTTCGCATTTTTAAAGCATATAGGGTGAGGAACATTTGTCCTAGGGGATTACGGGTATGGATCCAGCCCTTAGTTTTTGAGATAGATCAGGAAATGAACCAACAATGGTTAGCGGTTCAACAACAAGCATCCATGGGCTTTGTGGAGACCATATTGGCTTATCATAACAGGTGCATTGATTCTATTTTGATTGAGGTGACCAAACTGTATGAAGATATTAAATGGTGTGAAGGGCAGACATGTTACCAAACCTGTTTACAACAGTTAAGTCAGGAATTATTGAACCTTGAGGGCCAATTAAGGGACCAAAAGATACACAAATTTAACCATGATCTAGCTGACTATGATAGGTGGAGACCATTTGGACCGCATAAAAGTGTGAATTTTTCTAACACTGGTTCCAAACCCAACAAGAGGAAAAGGCCTAGGTCAATCCTGAAGAAGAATGTGTCTTCCTTCGGTAGCACCTCGGGGGAGGAATCATCTTCCATGACAGATTCTGAAACAGGACCAGTATTGTCTTCTCCCACACCAAAGCACAGTAATTCGGACACCCCTTTAGGGTTAGGAGACCCAGGGCAGGGCGGAAACATCACAAGAATAGCCGATGTGGTGACGTTATTACAGATCATGACCATCAAGTAATTGAATATAACAATGTTCTTAACATCTCTACATGTGTTTTAACTTCTATCCAAATTGAATTACTCAATAAAGGTTTGAATTTCGTCCCTGCATTTTTTTGTTCCCAAGGGTGTTTTTGCTGATGGTGTGAACAGTTTTTGTCATACTCTTAATTTGAAATTGTTTTTTGACCAGGATAACCATGAGTCTGGTGATTCATCTTTTCATTTTCATAGGTCTAATTTCATGCCACCGATGAACCCCGCTGTTCATCTTTTTTCCCACAGGGTTCTCAAAGATTTACATCTTCACTATTCTGACATGGTTACTAAGTCCCATAACCTCTCTAAACCCCAACAGGAGGCCCTTATACAGCTTAAGTCTGACAACAACTCAGTTATTATACAGGCTGACAAAGGAGGGGCTGTAGTGGTTATGGACTGAGCTAAGTATGATCAGGAAGCAAACAGGCAATTGGATAGCAAACAATACTATATGCGTATGCCCCTTGATCCTACTGGAGGTTTTAAAAACAAATCGATGCCTTTTTGAATCTGGAGGCAGAGGAAGGGATTATTACCACCTCTACGTCCAACCATTTGACGGTTAGTGATCTGAAACCACAGTACCTATATTTGTTACCCAAGGTCCATGAATCACTGCAGATCCCTCCGGGTAGGCCTATAGTTTCAGGTAGGGGATCTCTCACTGAACCTATATCAGTCTATTTGACTCAATATATTCGTCCATTACTCCGTTATGTCAGGGCTCAGATTCAGGACACAACGGAGTTCCTATATATCCTTCAGGATACTCAACTTGAACCGGGTTGGTTGTTATGTACCCTTGATATGTCAGCCCTATATACGAATATTCCACACTGGGCTGGCCTGTTAGCATTCGAACATTGGCTTACTACATCAGAACTCTACCCGCCAGGTTTTAACATCTTTTTATTGGGATTAACTGAGCACGTACTAACCAAAAATGTTTTTTTATTATCAGTACAGTTGTTATCTTCAGATGCAGGCTACTGCCATGGGGTCTTCTTTTGCCCCCATATATGCTGATCTTTTCATGGCATATTTGGAAGAACAATTGATTTATGATCCCCCTCATAATCTGTATTTGCCTGAGATTGACATCTGGCGTCGTTATTTGGATGACTGCTGGTTAGTATGGAAAGCTGATGTTGCGTTTCTTAATGAATTTTTGGATTACATTAATGGTAATAAATGGGGCATTCATTTTACATGCAACTTTGATCTGAACCAGATAATCTTTATGGATGTCCTGGTCAGCAGAAAATCTGATCATACATTGGATACACGGGTGTATCGGAAATTCCCAGAATATAATGTTTTGTTGCATGCTTCTAGCCATCACCCTCCTCATATTAAATGCAACATACCCAAATCCCAATTTATGAGAATTAAATGTATCTGTTCCAATTCTGAGACTTATGAACATCAGACACGTGACCTGGTGGGTAGATTCAAGGGCAGGGGCTACAATTCTGGTACAATTTCCATGGCCTGTAGGGAGGTATCTACATTGGATAGAGAGGATCTGTTGCAATATAAGGATAAAACTTCTTCTCAGGATTCCAATATCAGATTTATTACCAATTATGGGCGTAGCACTCCTAACCTGCTACAAGTTATCCAACAAAACTGGAGCATTCTGTTGGGGGATGTTAAACTTGCTAACTTGCTACCAGAAAGATATCCCTTTTGTTACAGGAGAGGCAGAACACTGGGTTCTTTTTTTGCTCATTATAAAACTGGGTCTATGGAGGTTCAGCCACAATTTCAAATGGCACTTATGGTGGACCCAATGGTTGTGTGTTTTCCTTGTGGGCACTGTACTCACTGTATATGTATGGATAAGACCAAAGAGTTTTTTAGCAGGAATACTGGCCAGGTCTATGATATTAATATTTTTGCCAATTGCTCTAGTGAATGGTTGGTTTACCTGGCCACCTGCTCATGTTCTCTGTTTTATGTAGGACAGACTTTGAGACCAGTGAAACTTCGGATCAGTGAACACATGAGTGATATTAAAAATAAAATGGCAACTAGTGCCTTATACAAGCATGTTTTGAATCATCCTACAGCACATTTTAGGTTTACTGTTATTGATAGAGTCACTGGCAAGAAAAATAATAAAGCTGGCTGACACAATTTACTTAACATGAAAGAAAAAAAGTGGATTATTAAATTGGGGGGATTATTCCCCCCTGGGCTTAATGAGCAATTGTGACCAATCATTTGGGCTTACCAATTTACTATTGTGAATATAACATGTGGCTATTTGTGGAAGCTTTTGTTGCACTGAGGAAGGCTCGGTATTTTTAGCCAAAACCAGTCTGTATATGCCACACTAAATTTGTTTTATGCACACCACTTTAGGCCGGCATTTTATTTTGCGCTTTGTCTCCTAGGGTGTCACTCCCATTTAGCTGTCAGCTGATGTGACAGCTACAGTGGCATCATCAAAGAATAGGTGCTTAAAAATAAAAATTGTAAATTTGTCATGTTAGAGATTAAGTCAAACTTTAAAATAGGAATGTATTGCCAAAATCAATAAGTTGAGAGGTATGGATCATCAGGATGGTGTGAACCATACCTCCCTCAAATTGTGAACATGGATGCTGCGAGTTCTTTATTGATTTATTTCAAAGTAAAGAAATAGTTTTACTATTTTTTTTTACTTTATGTAAAAAAAAATATTCAATCAATCAATCAATCAATCAATGCCAAGCAGTTAATGTGTGTACTTTATCTTCCCTAGCCCCCGCCCCTCAGAAAATCTGCCTGTGTTATGATGAATGGTAAAAAATATATATATATATTTCTGTTTTACACAAAGGGTGGTTGAGATTTGGTTCAAGAATGGAGCTGGAGAGTTTTGACAGGAATGTTTGTCATGCAGATTATTTTCTTTTCCTTGTTTATTGACATTTATTAGTTGGAGGGGAGAACAGTGAGTTGGAGCTCATATAGTATACAGAAAAGAAATATTAGGTTGTGAACTCTAACACTGTTCATTTATCTGCTTTTGTATGATTGGCAATAGGAACATTAATGCAGTTTTGACTATTAAATTACAAGATTTATGTAAAAGAATATTGTAACCATGTACACATATTAAAGTCGCATTAAGAAGCAATTGCCTGATGGCAGAAGAAGAAAAAATTGGTCTATAAATCTCACAATAATTACATTTTTTTCATTTATCAAGGTAACCCAGCTAGTCACAACTGCCTCATTTCAGGAGTAATTTGGCAATGTTTTCTGATTCAGTGATGTACTCAGCAACAAGCATTAGTCAACTAGAAACCAACGGATTCAAGCCCAGAACTACAAAATGAAGTTCATTAGTAGCATAAAGTCTTAATCTACTACCTTAAACATCCAGATTCCATAGGCCAGTATTCATCCACTGATATTTCAACTTTTGCCCTGCCTGCCTCAAGGAGAGGGGCTGAAAGTTAAGCATTGTTATTTTATTTTACCCCACCTCATCTTCCTTACTTTCTTCCTCACCTTTTCTCCACCTGTCCTACACCATCGTGATTTTTTCACAGTAGACCTACCAGTACTCTTCCTGGTTGACCATTATATGAGACAATGACCCTCACTGTAAAGGGATACTTTCATGAGTCTAATGAGTAGATGGTGCATTCTCCTCTCTATGCCCTTCCCCTTAAATGTGATCCCATTACACTTCCTCAGTACAATCTTACACATAATTGTTATGCATTCTGTCTTGTCTATCCTGTAGTGAAAATAGTGCCATCTGCTTTGTATCTGGTCATGTCATTTTACCCATTAACTTACAAACCCTTTGGTGGGTCTTCTCTGAAGTTCTTCTGCCAGTTTGATATCCTCTTTCTTGTATGACTTCCAGAGTTGCACAAAATACTCAGGTGTGCACTTGGCATTTCTTACTAAAAACAAGTAGCATGCCCTTGCTTTGATTCTAAACCTAGAGGATAGGCCCTAGTATTCCATTTACTGCTCTCACCACTCTCTCATGCTTGACCTGATGATCTTGTCCAGCTTAAGTTTGTTCATTACCCCAGATCCCTTTTTCTGTTCAGAAGCTATTTCTTCTACTGCCCTTAGCTGATAATTCGCAATGGGATTATTGCAGCAAAAGTTCAGTACTTTTGATTTGTTTGCAATGAACTTTTAAATCCCTTACATCTGCCCATAATGTCAGCCTTCCCAAGCCTTTCCTTAGACTTATCTCCGAAACTTCAATTTCCTGAATTAGGTCTTAGGCTTTCTGCTCCCTAGATATAGGCACAGCAGCTCCTTATTCAATGGAGCCCAAGTGGAAATATATATATATATATATATATATATATATATATATATATATATATATATATATATATATATATATATATATATATATATATATATATATATATATATATATTATCAAACTATAGTGTATGCTGAAAAATGTAAGTCTTCTCTACCAAGTCAGAGTTGCAGAAGGTGGTATTTGTCTTCCATGGCACTGGCCACCAAATATATATATATATCTCCACACGTAAGCTAGATGACCATATAGTACTAATCCTGCTTTCTAGGTGGTGCAGAGACAATACCTTACTTGGACTTTGGGCATCATTTTCAGATTAACCATGGTATAAACTGCCAGTTCCTCAGTCCTTCCTCATTCCAGCCACAAACAGAAGAACATTTTTAAACAGCATTTGCACCTACAACAGGCTACTCATTTGCTTCATTTGCTGATGGGTAACTTGCTGTGGCCATTTCTGGCTCCACAGACCATTCATCTTATACCTTAGCTCCAGCTGGTGTATTCCTTCAGCCTCTATAGACTAGGGGGTTAGACACATCCTGTGTGGCTGTTGGACGCCTTTGGTGGGCAAGGGAAAACTATTCTTGTCATTCTTGGAGGAAGGAGCAGGGAATGCTTTTCTACCTTGACTGGGATGCTTGTTCATCACAGAAGATTTACCTGAGAGGAGACCATCTGCTTCTAAAGCAATTCATGTCAAAAAGAAACAAAAGTTAGGCATATCTTCTCCTATCTCTGTTAGATATAGTCAGGAATGGTTTGTGTTTCTGGTAATACTGGTAAGAGAAAAAAGAATTATTTTTCTGAAGATTTCCGGTATATTACACACAAAAATGATTTTGACAGGACAACTTCTGCTTTCCTCCTTTTTGTTTTTCTGAAACCATATCCAGAATGAACCAAATGTTTCACTGGGAACATAATGATAGTCCACTATCCTTGAAGAAATATTATGATTTATTGAAACTGGACTTTCCTGAACAGATTCCTGTTCCTCCTGTTCTTTCTGCATTGGAGGATATGTTTATTACAGCCTGTAACTTCCCTGACAGCCGACCTGCTGACCCTAAGAAAGCAGATTGTAATATGTTCCTCAATCATGCAAGTTGTTAATTTCCAATCCCACATCTGACCCTGTGAGATTTCTTTGGTTAACCCTCCTGCTGCTAAATATCTGGTGAATGCTAATACCTCTCTTTCTGATAAAGATCAGAATGTTTGTAATAGATTTGGGGAAATTATATACTTCTGTTATTCTCATTTTTATAATTCTTAATTTTCAAGCTCATATGATAAAGTTCATGCTTGAATCACTGAGAGTATGAGGAACAATATAGGCACTTTTCCATCTTCTGATGAAAAATATTATGTGAATGATATTGCTTCTGTGTCTCAACATTCTATGAAATATGCTTATGATACAGCCGATGCCTGTTCTAGAGCAGCTGCTACTAGAACTGTTATGAGAAGGTTTCCTTGGTTACATACAAGAGTTAGAAGTTAGAACTCTCCTTTATAGAGCTGGTATTTGGACCATGCGTTGTTAAGGTCCTGAAAAATGTGACATGAGGAGGAAACTGATTAAAGGGATAATCTGATTTCACCTTTCCTTCTCCAGATTTATTAAAGTTTTCTTACTCACCTCTATATCATTTTATAAAAAAATAAGCAGATGCAGCAAGCTCCTGGCAAGCAGGCATTCAAAAAACAATGGTAAGGGGGGGTCTTCACAGAAGACCAATCACAATGTCTTGCTTGTAGAACAATTATTTAAATATTTTTTACTCTCTTGGCAGGATTCACGAAGGCTTGCATGGAGTCTAAGAGTAGAGTAAGACTCCATCCAGCCAACATGTTTGCCAAGCGATCCAGGAACAGTCGGCAGGGGCGTGCAAGAGAGCTCCTAAAATGACTCTTGCACGGACAGTGTTAGTTTATGAAAATTACCTCATTTGCTGCTGAAAGGTATACAAATGAGGTAAATTTGCAATCCAGGAAACACTAACCTGTCCGAGTAAGAGTAGTGTTATTTGTAGAAATGTACTCGGTTGGCAACTGAGTACCGTTCAGCAAATAGCAAAACGGAGCTATGACAGCTCCAAATAAAGGATGCATCCAGTTGAGGAAGCATGCCAATGGCCAAATATACAGCCATTGGTATTTTTATGCATTGCAAAATAATAAAAAAAAATTTTTTTCCCTCGATCTCCAATGTTTAAGCATAGCGCAGCACCGCGCAAACGTGCAGCACTCTAAAAACCCTAAAAACAAAAAATAAAAGCCACAAATAGGTATTTTAATCACAATATTCATCTGTCATGTAGGTGAATGGCAGGCTGAAGACAACATGGTTACTGAGTAGTGGTTGCTAAGGGGGGAAGCTCAGTCTGAGAGATGTAACCAAGCATTAGTAGGCAATCCTATGCAAATGAGCATAAGGATAGTGAATCCCAAATTTCCCTGCCATGTGAACCATCTCCCTAGAGTGTAAGAGTAGGATTAGGGGAGTAACAGAGTAGAAGATAGGTGACATCATGAGGGGGTATGTATCAAAAAGACTTTAACTTATTGGAGCAGAGTGGCATGTGGTTGCTGTGAGTTACTCAAGACTGGAAGAGGCATGTCTACAGTTGTCTAAACTGAAACCCAGAAACTGAAGGTGTACGCCGTGGCTATCACTGAAGTTTCTTGCAAAGCTGCTTACACTGTGTGCGTGCGTGTGCGCGCCAGTAAACACATCTAAGCCTGTGTGCGTGTGTGTGTGTGCCTGTGTAAGTCTGTGTAAGGCCATTTAAGCCTGTATGCATGAATGTGCACCTGCCTAAGCCCGTGTAAGCCTGTGTAAGCATGTCTGCTCATGTGTACATGTTAGCACTTGTTTGCATGGCGTTGCTCCCTGTGGAAACAGAAATGGGAAAAGGAAGGAAAGGAAGTAGTAGGAAGTTAACCAAGGAGAACTAGCAGAGCTGCCAGGTGAAATCAATCAGAATCAGCCAATTACACAGGCAGTACAGTAGCCCAGCCCAGCCCAGCCCAGCATTCAAAACTCTGCAAACAACATCCCCCCATGTTTTTCTCAGAAACACTGCAACACTGCAGTTTACAAAGAGAAGTGAAAACTTAAAAAGCCTAACTGAGACAGAAAAATGTTAGGGGCTGCCATTGCTATTATAAGGCAACATGTGCAAGATGCTGAGGGTGGTGCCATTGTAAATGCTGCTGAGCAACCCACAGTGAGGAGAAGGAGAAGAGTGTACAGACCCAGGATAAACTACCAGGGGCTACATGAGCTGGAGATAGTGGAGTGCTATAGAGTGGACAGAGAGCTCCTGCAGCAAATTGTTGAGCTGTGCAGGCCACGCCTCACACACAGAACCAACAGAGGGGAACCCATCCCAGTGGAAACCAAGGTATGTGTTGACCTAGGAATACTAGCAACAGGTACCTTCCAGAGACCAACTGGTGATATGATGGGGATTTCACAGGCATCAGCATCCAGGGTACTGCACCAGTTCCTGAATGCCATGTCAGCACATGTCGGTGATCATGTATATTTCCCCAATTCCCGTGAGGTATTGGCCAGCAACATGTGTCTCTTCCATCAAATAGTGGAATACCCTGAGGTAGTGAGTGCAATTGACTGCACACACATACACATCAAAGCACCAGCCGGAGAGTGGGATAGGGCCTACATCAACCACAAGGGCTTCCACTCCATCAACTGCCAGGTTGTGTGTGATGCCCAGGGCATAATACTGAATGTGTATGCTGGCTGCCCTGGAAGCTACCATGATTCCCATATCTGGCATCTGTCACAGCTGTACCAGACATTTGCCAATGGGGAAATCCCTGACGGTCAACTAGTGGGGGATGTGGGATAGGCACTGGAGCTGTGGCTGATGACACCCATCAGAAATGCACACACACCTGAGCAAGAACTCCATAATGAGGCACATGCACAAACACGAAATTTAATTGAGCGTGTGTTTGGGATGCTCAAGTCACGGTTCCGTTGCCTGGACACATCTGGTGGAGCCTTGCAGTACTCACCAACTACATGTACCCAAATTGTCATGGTATGTGCCATGCTACACAATATGATCCTGCAAAAACAGCTACAGCAGGAACAGCATGGGGCAGGGCCAAACAGCCCCTCACCATTGCAATGGCCTGCACAGGCACAGAGTGACTTGGAGGAGGAACAACCTGAGCCTGCCCCAGTAGGCAGAAGGAGGCGTGCCCAGTATGCCTTGGCCTTGGCAAAGAGGCAACGCATAGCACATACACTGGCTCAGTAGGAACTCTGGAAATGATACCTACCTCTGACTCGCACATAAAATAATAGGGATGCCTAACTTGATACTACCTGTTTCCAAACATGTATAGGGAGTGTAGTATGTGCATCCAACACAGGCAGCCCTGCAGCACCCCCTGAGGCATGATTGCCATGTTCCAAGCAATATAAAGCAGTGCTAAGCAGCTTTTACCACTATCTAGTATATGTAAACAAAATTGCTCGCGCCAACTAGCGCAACGTCGGGCAATGTTGGCTAAGGTTGGCCAAAGTTGACCAAAGTCAGTTAAACATGCTCATATCTGCTTTACTGTTCCTTAAGCAGTCTGGTCTGCCCAGCATGAAAATAAAAAGCAATGACAGGGCTTGAACCCAGGATACTGTGCACTGTAATCACAGTACTAAACCACTGAGCCGTGATAGCATTTCAGTAGCACAGACACAGCAGGGCAATTGTACACTAATGCAAACACAAACAGATGCAGTATCATGCCCCTAAAGAGGCAAATGGGTAACCTCCCCCACACGCCTATGCAGACAGAGAACATCAGGCTAGGCTTTGTGATGTGGGTTGTGTAGGCTATGAAGTCACAGTGTAATATATGTGACATTGGACGCTAACATTTGTAGTACAGTAGTATGCCGCAAGCCACTACGATAGGCAACAGTACAGACTGAAATGGTGTCCTGTACATAGCAGTGCAGGCATAGCAAATGTGTATAAGTGTCAGGTGAAACCCACATCCTATGTACACCCACAGTAACAACCAGGCGTGCCTCCGGGTAGAAATGTACAAAGAATAGCTGTCACCCCTGTATGTAGAAATGTTGATAAGTCTATGCAAAGTGTTGCATGGAAACCCTGCAGGCACAGCATGATCCCTGATGATCTATGACACAATGGTGAGCCCTGCTGTAAAAATACAACTTGATTTTCCATACACATATAGTATAAATGTCTATACCGGGCGTGCTCACACACTCCAACAAATGTAGTGGAATCCATTCAGCATCACACTGAAAGGTCATACTGGGCATGCTCACACACAAAGAAACAAATCAAATGACAGGCAGCAACATACTGAAAGGTCATACTGGGAATGCTCACAGACATAGGCTAAATACGGATGTGATAATAAGGGATCTATGGACAAATATGGATAGTCATCTTAACTTCCAGAAACACATTCAAAAAGTGGTTGGAAAATCATGCTATGTGTACACACAAACTGCCAAAGTCTGTGCATGTAGGTCAAAGGAGGTTCCCACTACTCAGCAGTCATCAGACCTGTCAGAGAGTACCACAACACATATGTTCATAGGTTCATAGGTTCATAGGTTCATACTAGGCTATCTGCCCGAGGGCATTTATAAGCCTAGCCCATTGTTTTGTGGCTTACGCCACCCCTTTAGTATGGGGAACTATACCCATTATTTTGCTGTGCCTCTGTCGAGCAGTGACACTGAGGTAATTCCTGGGGTATATCTGCGATCTCCCATCCATTGGTCAAGATTTCTCTTGAACAAGGCCAGCGAGGTGCTCTGCCTCACATGTACCGGGATTTTGTTCCACAGCATAGGGAGTCTTCGGGTGATGAATCTATCCCTCCAGCACGTCCTATTAATAGCCGTGTCGAGGTTTAAGTCTCCCGCCCTTGTGGCTCTGATGGATCTAGATTTTTTGAGGTGAAGCATATTCATGAAATCTGGGTTTGACATCGCCTTGTATGTTAGGCAAAGGTCACCTCTGAACAAGCGTGGCGACTGAATAGAGCTGGAGTTCTTTCAGTCGGGCAGCATAGGACAGATTTTTGAGACCCTTTATCCTTTTGGTAGGCATGATTTGTGGCCTCTCCAGCTGCTGCAAGTGTCGGGTCAGATACATTCCGAATGGGGCATTGTACTCAATCATTGGTCTGATGAGTGATGAGTAAAGGGAGACTATGACCTCCCTTGATCTAGATGAGAATCCCTTCATGATAAGGTGGGCAATGTAGAAGGACTTCCTAACTACTTTAGCTACATGGGTGTCAAATGACAGACTACTATCAACCTGGGTCCCCAGGTCCCTGATAACTTCTTCTGTGCTCAGTGGATTGCCACCTATTTGGTAGCTAGGGGTAACCTTGTTTTTCCCGAAGGGTATGACTATGCATTTTTGGCATTTAACTTTAGGCCGTGGCTCTGGCACCAGTTATCCGTTTCTGTGAGACCCTTCTGAAGGATATCTGTGTCAGATGTGTTTTCTACTATGGCCCAGTTTGCAGTCATCTGCAAACTTTGTCAGCCATAACCCTCCTGTGTTTGCTTGTACTGGAAAAGTAGATGCCAAACAAGAGTGGGCCCAGGACTGAGCCCTGTGGGACACCACTTGTGACAGGCTTTGAGTCTGACATGGCGCCAGCAACTCTGACCCTGTGGGTTCTGTCACTCAGCCAGTTTGCAACCCATCTTGTGATGTATGGGTTAACATTTAAGCTGATGAGTTTTTCAATGATACCCGAGTGGGGTATTGTATCGAAGGCCTTAGCCAGATCGAGGTAGGCTGTATGGACTGCCTTTCCTCATCAATGGCTTTGGTGACTGTTTCAAAAGTCAACCAAGTTTAAAAGGCATGATCTGCCTTTGACAAAGCCAAACTGGGTTGGATCCAAAGTCTGCAAATTCCTATGTCTTTATTTATGAGGTCCATTATGATCCTCTCCATGGCTTTGCAGATAAGGCTTGTCAAGCTAATGGGCGGTAATTTCCAGGGTCTGTGGAGGCACCGCCTTTGTGAAGTAGGACCACAGTTGCAGTGCGCCACTCCTTGGTACGTATCCAGAGGTAAGACTTTGATTAAACAGCTGTCCTAGTTGTGGGTTTAATTCCTCGTTGAGTTCGTGGTGCACACAGCCGGGACACCATCGGGTCCCATGGATGCTGTGTTTTTGCTTTGGAGAGAGCAGTTCTCACTTGGGCGCTGGAGATGTTTGGGGGCTGCACTCATTTGGTATAGATATCTCTCCTTTTGGGAGGGGAGAAGTTTGCACTGAACCTGTCAGCCAGTATGTTGGCAATGTCTGTAGGATCAGTAATCTTCACATCATTTTGAACTAGTTCTGAGCATATCTGGGAGTTTCCTCCTAGGTTTCTAACATAGCTAAAGAAGGCCTAATGATTGTCTTTTGAGTCTTTAGCTATTTTTCTCTCGAAATTTGCTTTGGATGATTTTATGAGAGCTCTTAGTTTTTTACTTATAGTGATCAAGGGTGTCTTACCTTTTAAGGATTTTGCTCTATCTTGTAGTAGCTTCCTCCTTTTGTTGTAGAGTTTGTTTATGGCTGGGGTCCACCAGACTGGACGCTTGCCTTTGGTGCAAATGGTCTTTGTTTTGCTTGGGATTGCCTTATCCATGCAGTCCTGCAGGTGCTGGTAGAAGGCGTTTGTAAGTGATTGAGCGGCTTGAGTATTGTTTTCCGCCGGCTCGGGGGCCTGAAAGGAGACCACACTAGTCTTTAGAAGTGTGAAGTCGGCTTTTGAAAAGTTCTTTACTGTGGTCTTTTTTATTTCAGGTGGGGGTGGGATGAGGACCTCCAGCGAGATTAGTTTGTGATCTGATCTCACCAGTGAGGGGTATACTTCCGGTGTTGAACATTGTGCTCCCATGTTCGTGATGATGAGATCAAGTATGTTATCTCCTCTTGTGGGGATGGTGACTAGTTGTTCCATGGCATTTGAGTTTATGAATTCCAGGAACTTTTGGGCTAGGGTGTTTGGGCTTGAGTAGTGTTCCCAGTCTATATTAGGGTAATTGAAGTCACCTAGTATGATGGTGTTTGGTGATACATTTATCCCTCTAGTGTTTTCAGGAAGGCCATGTGAGTTTCCTGAGTTTGTGAGGGTGGCCTGTAACATGCTACAATTTGCAGAGCAGTCTTGCCTATGGTTAATTGCACCTGGATGGTCTCCGATGTATCGCGTTGCCACCAGTCTTGAGGTGTGGGTGTCCTTGATGAATATGGATACCCCCTCCTTTCTTGGTATTGTCCGGATTTTGGGGCCGGAACGCATGATATGAGGTAAAACCTGATAGCTGGGGTGCTCTCAGGAGCCTTGAACCAGGTTTCTGTCACAGCACAGACATCGATGTTCTCCATACTGAGAAGGGCCTCGAGTCGTGCATTTTGAGATTTAGACTTCTGGCATTGAGCAGCATTACCCTTAGTTTTTTCCTTTTTGTGTTCTAGGGTGGTAGGTTTAGAATTTGAGCCTTGCCTAAAAAGGCACTATGGGGTGGCAAGAGCCTTTGCCAATATCCGAATCCCAGGGTGACAGGTGCAAGCCGTCCCTTGAAGCAGCGTGGCTTGTCCAGCATGTCATCCCAGGCAGACAGATACTGGATCCCCTTTGAATGACACCAGTGTTTAAGCCAATTGTTAAAGCTGATCATCTTATCTCTGTATTGTGGCATCATTCTTGGTGAAGGTAGGATACTGCTCAAGGTCAGGGTCATACCTGCCTGGGCTACATAATCAGAGAGCTCCTCAATGTCTCTTTCATGTAGTCCAAGGAGGTACGTCTCAGGTCGTTTACACCAGCGTGGACAATGACTGAGTCATATTTGTACCTGCTGTTGAGAGACCTGAGTGCTTGCGTTGTGGCGGATTCTAGCGCCCGACAGGCAGCTTACTGTGACCTTCTCCTTACTCAGTCTGGTGAGCGGGACATCAGTGTGTCTGACTATGGAGTCACCAATGACTAGTGTGTCTGGCATTGTGTTTGGCCTTAAGGGCTGTGACTGTTTGACACTCTGACTGTGAGGTCTATGTGTTGCGGGTGTTGTGTTCTGAGGTGGTGGTTGTTTGGGTGTCTGCTTTGGTGGCCTCTGCTGTTTTGGTAGATTTTTGATCAGAGCCTCGAGTATGTCTTTGTGTGTTTATGTGTATGATTTGAGGTTGTAATGGTACTATGTGAGACTGGGTCTATAGTGTGTGTGGTAACCTTCTCCTCCTGACTGGTCTTGCCAGTCCTATGTTGAGAGAGCTCAGCCTCCAGTTTGGCCGTATAGTTGCATCTCTCGCATGTATTTGTGTTTTGTGGGAGGAGGAAAGGGTTGTCTGTGTACATGAGGCAATTGAAACATTGCCTCAATATTCCCAGGTTCACCAGCTGAGCAGGAGAGGACACTAGCAACTGATCCCTCGACATGCTAGAAGGGTAGACGAAAAACTTTAAAAAAAGATTCCGGGGGACGTGGGTGACCGAGAAATGGGGGGTTGCCTTTTTGGGGTACTATCTATGACAAGAGTGCCGTATCAAGGTAATAAGTACTGTAGGAGCAAGTGCTAGCTTGCACATTTGCGATGAATCTGACTAGGCATGTTCAGCAGCTAGAAAGACCAATGAAGTACCTTAACAAGAGGATTACTGGCCTCAAATAGTCGCCCTATGCAACAAGACTGAATGTAACCCAATCTGTACTCTGTTGCATCCTGTCTACTCAGGAGATCCCTGCCCAACAGACAGGTTCATGTCATGGTTACACTCAGATCTGTTCTGAGGTACAGCTCAATGGCAGTAAATGTACAGAGCCAACTGATATTGCCACCATCCTGGCAGATAGGATCACTGATAACTTCACCCCCCTCTCACCCATGAAAGAGCACATCTCTATAACGGAAGACTGCAAAGTTGCTGTCATCATGGCCGCACAGGTAATAAACACTCTCCAAAGCCAGTATCACAGCAGCCATGGGACCAGATAACTTCCCAGGCTGCGTAGTATCTACCTCCCTGAAGTAAAAATTAACATGGCAAGTCTGTGGCTGCTGAAGTTTCCAGAGGACTGCAAACTAGGAGCCATAATTGTAAATACATAAGATGTGGACATCCTACAAAAGAGCCTCACTGAGACAGATGGCTGCTGTCAAAGCCATGGGCTCTAGCTCAATGCCAAAAGGTGTATTGTCATCCCCTTTGTTAAAAACTCTGTAGCCAAGAACTACAACAGAGGTGGTAGTATACTTCACACTGAAAGTGTGACAAGAGACCTTGGGTCACAGGTGGACAGTGGATACAACTGTGATAATCACATTCCCACAGTAGTCAGAAAACCCTCCTATGTGGCACACCTCATCACAAAATGTGTCACATGCAGAATAGAAGAGGACAATGTTCCCCTCTTCTCATCACTCACTAGAACTATAATAGAGTACAACGCCACTGCTGCTATGTACCTCACAAGACAACTACAACAACTGGAAAGCCAGCAGCAATACCTCACAAAGAGCATTAGTGGCTTGAAATACATGCCATACACAGACCATCTCAAAATGCTCCATCCGTACTCCCTTGCATATCGCCTACTCAGAGGTGTTCACTGCCTAACATACAAAGCTATGTCAAACAGAGCTGTTGGATATGCTCCATGTAAAACACTCACAATCCCTCCTACCTTTGGACCCAAAACCACAAGTGAAATACAAAAGGAAGGGGTGTACCCATTTACCTTATGTATACCCACACCTTCAGGTTAGTGTCACAACATGAGGCCTAGGAGACCATGCAAGTGCAACTAACATTGGCCAAAGCTGCCCATCAGATTGTAGCCTGCTACAGATCACGTACCTTGTCTCAGGAACCTCACTCAGTATTCCGGAGAACAGGGGAAAGTATAAAGGACATATCAAACACCATTATATGAGGAGATTACAACTACCCAAGCAGTGAGTGGTGGAATTAGACATGTACAATGTCCTTCGCACAATGTTTCCTAGAGTTTAAAAACCCTAACACCCTTGAACAGCTGGTCACCACACCCACTAGAGGTGACAACATACTGGACATGATCATCACCAACATGGGGTACCAGTGTTCCACTACAGAGATAAACCCCTCACTGGTAATATCAGATCATGAAGTAATCACACTGGACATCCACATCTGGAACCCTCACCCAGTCAATGAAACCACTGTGAAGCCATTTGCAAAAGCAAAATGCACACTTCCCAAGACCAAAGTGGAGTGTTCCAAAGCCCTCTTGCTATAGGATAATGGTGTACAGTCTACAGAATCATTTACAAGTGCATCCTATGAGCATCCACAGGGATGCATGGAATGAGACATCACAAATGAAACCAAGATGTGCTCCTCCAAAAATAGGACAACAATCATGTGGTTGTTGCACATAAATAAGCTAGACAACAGGAGGAGGAAACAAACACATGATATAGCCAACTTCACTAAAGGAAAGGCATCAGTGATCATTATCAGGAAGAAACAATGATCGCTCATAAAATAATCCAAGGACAGTTTCAAAAGACAAATAGCCAAGGAATGTAAGAATAACAACCACAAAGCCTTCAGTAGCTATACCAGACATGTAGGTGTCAACTTCCAAATATGCTGTCAGCTACTGAAAAAAGGAAAGAAATACACCAAACCAACTTTCATTGCCCACATCCAGGGGGACAAGTTCAGTGTAAACTCCCCCCATCACCCCCAAAAGGGCCTGTGTCCATCACAGAAGGATGCAGAGCCCCAGACGTCATGGACATCCAGGTAAAGACAGCCCTCACCAAAGCTAAGAACACAGCATCAATGTGACTGGATGGTGTCCCAGGCTGCGTCTTACACTAGGCCCATGAGGAACTAGACCCTCACCTACATTCATTGTCCAGACACAAGCGTACCACAGGCTATGTACCCAAAGAATGGCATACACAAACAGTCATCTAGCTCCACAAAGGTGGGGGGCCACAACAGAACATGGACACCATTGCCCAATATGTCTACTCAGCCTGGTCTACAGAGCTATTGAGCTAATTGTCATGGAACCCATAAACAGAGTCATTGGAGACCTCCAGACACTGAATCTCCACATCTTCGCCTTGTTAAAGTCAGATCCTGGCTCCTAAACCTAGTTGACTTATGTCAAACAGTTACCAAGGACATAGATGGAGGTGAAAGTAGTCCATACAGCCCACCCGGACCACACAATGGACTTTCCACACCATTCCCCACTCTGTCATCATGGACAAGCCTACCAGCTGGAACATTAACAGCTATGTCACAGGATGGGTGGCCAGGTGGCTCACAGATCAAACACACATGTTCAGAGTTGCTGATGCCATGTCCAACTCTAAGCCAGTCACAAATGGCATCCCACAGGTCTTGGTCCTGGGACCCCACCTGTTCATTAGATACTGGTCAGAGGTACAGGCAAGCATGGGAGGTGTATGGCTGAACAGTTCTGCAGATGAATGGTAACTGTGGTCCATAATCGACTGTACGGCTAACACAGACACCCTCCAGAAGTGTCTTACAGAGACAGATACCTGGTGTCAAAACAATGCCCTGAAGATGAATGCCAAAGAATGCATAGTCATCCCATTTGGGTACAACAAAGTGCACACAAATTACCACATAGGTGGTAATCCATTATGTATGGAGAAAGTCATTATGGCCCTGGGGACACAGGTAGATAGTAAACTCAAAACTACTAAAAGAACAAATAACTGAACAACGACCAGAAAAAAGTAATAATAATGAAATAAAATGAATTTAATAATGAATTGCTTTCAGTTAGTGATATCGACAGTGATGACACATATTATTCTTGCATTTCAGAGGATGAGGGTGAGACTAATGCTTATAGCTGGTTAGATGCCAGCAGTCTTAAAAACACTAGTTTATTTTTACCTCCATGTAAGAATGTTAATATTCAAAAATTTGACAATATGCTTAATATTATATTAGAAAAAGAACTTGAAGAATTTTTAAGTAAAAATCAATGTTTCAATTTAACAAAGGATCAATGGAACAAATTACAACTATTAAGTAGAAACAATGATATTGTTTTTAAACCTTCTGATAAGGGAGGTAAACTAGTTGTTCTAAATTCATATGATTATTTTGATATGTGCATGAAACATCTTAACAATAGTGAAGTTTATCTTAAGGTAGATATTTCTTCCCTTATGAAAGCGGAACAGGAATTTAAAGCCTTATTAAATAAAGGCATCAGACTACATTATTTTACTAAATCTGATGTAGATCGTAAAATTATTATTAAAGATAGTAAGGTAGCAAAATTTTTTTGTCTACCCAAGATACATAAAAGTTTAGAACGACCACCTGGTCGTCCGATTGTATCTGCATATGGATTTCTTACTTATAATTTGTGTAGTTTGTTACATGAGTATTTGCTGAAAGAAGTTATTACACTACCTTCATATATCAAAGATTCATTTTATTTTCTTTATAAGATTCAAGATATTTGTTGGGTAGAAGGCATGTATTTCATTACTATAGATGTGGTGAGTCTTTATACAAATATTGCTCATAAATTTGGTTTGGAAGCAATATTGTTTTTTATGGGTGATAGTCCAAAAACACATTACATATTAGAACTTATTGAATTTTGTTTAACCCATAATATTTTTGAATTTAATGGTGTTTTGTATAAGCAATTGATGGGAACAGCAAAGGGGGCTGCATTTGCCCCTGCCTATGCAAATGTATTTATGGGTTTTTTTTGAAAATAAATATGTATATAGACATCAATTCTTTAGAAAACATGTAATAAGTTATTATAGATTTATTGATGATTTAATATTTATTTGTTATGGTGGTTATGATTTGTCTACTCAATTTATTTATGAATTAAATAATAATAATTTAGGTATTAAATTTGATGATATACAAATAGGATCACAAGTTAATTTTTTGGACATTGCCTTTACAGGGGTTAATGGTAAAAAAATACAAACTAATATACATAGAAAATTTAATCAGATAAACTGGAAAATGTGTGGCAGTAGTTGTCATCCTGCCCATACTTTAACAGCTATTTCACATGGTAAATTTATTAGAATTAAAAGACTAAGTACTGACAGCAAATTAGCTTTTGAAGAAGCTTCTAAAGCAGCCGCTATGTTTATTGAAAGTGGGTACAACAAGTCCCATGTTATGAATAGTCTTGATGAAATATTTAATAAAAAGAATAAAATAAAAAATTCTGCAGATAAATATAGACATATTAACTATAATAATAATCAATTAGACAAGGAGAAATTATTTTTTGTAACCAAATATACTAATTTTTCCCATATCATTAATGGTATAATAAAAAAGTATTGGGATTTTGTAAAAAAAGAAATTGGTTCACTTAAGGATGTGGACTTGGTTATATCTTACAAGAGATTTAAAAATATTCAAGACTTTTTGGTACACAGTGTATACAAGGAACCAAGAAGAAATTTGTTAACTAACATTAATGAGATAGGAACTTTCCCTTGTAACAATTGTTCAATTTGTAAATATATAACTGCTGAGGTGAAAGAAATCAATGGTAAAAAATTTACTAACAGAGCTAAATATTCATGTTCTAGTATGGGAATAATCTATATTATTTTTTGCTCTTGTAAAAAATACTATATTGGTGAAACCAAGAGAGCTTTATCTGATAGAATAAAAGAACATGTTAGGGACGTTAGGAATAAGAAAATGAATAGTCCTATTGCAGAACATTTTAATAATGAACATCATGGCAATATGGATTGTATGAAAGTTTCTGTATTGGAACATGTGCCATTACAATTTAATAATGTTGGACTTCAAAAAAATGTAATGAGACAAAAGGAATCTGTTTTGATTATGAAGTATAATACTTTGTCTCCACATGGATTGAATAAGGAATGCAACTGGCAGAGTTTTATTTGATTACTGTAGCTTTAAATGTTTTAAACTTGATATAATTGATTAATTGTTTAATTATATTAATTAACAGACTTTTCTATATATACTGTTTTTTATTAGTTAACATTTTTTACTCTGTAAAGGCTGTGGCCGAGGCGCTAGAGAAGTTGGATTGTGCTTATTAAATTTTAAGAAAGTAGAGCTGTTACTCACTGACTTTTTTCTGGTCATTGTTTAGATAGTAAACTCCCCTTTGAAGATCACATGGCCAAAGTGTTTAGACATTCCTTCAATGTAGCCCGCCTAATGTCATCTAATGTAACCCACTTTGTATAGTCTGATGATGTCACCATCCTACACATAAACCTGTGGAAAGGATAATTCATAGTAATGTGTATAGCATGGTGTGTAAATGCGTACTTCTATAGTATCATAAAGTAGTTAGGTAGTGGTTTGAATCCTCCACTTGACAACTGTGTTTGTGTGTGGTCTCCTTGGGAAGGAGCAACCTTTTAGGAGAGTAGTAAAACACCTTAAAAGTGTTAAACCAATCTTTGCCGAGTCTGATGATGTCACCATCCTACAAATATACCTGTGGAAAAGAGAGCCCCCAGTAAGGTGTATAGCGTGTTGTGTTAATGTGTATTACCTCTAGTATCATGAAGCAGTTAGGGGTTTGAATCCTGCACTTGACAACTGTGTGTGTGTTTGTGTGTGGTCTCCTTGGTAAGGAGCAACCTTTTAGGAGAGTAGTAAAACACCTTAAAAGTGTTAAACGAATCCTTGTCAAGTCTGATGATGTCACCATCCTACAAATATACCTGTGGAAAAGGGAAACCCCAGTAATGTGTATATCGTGTCGTGTTAATGTGTACTTCTCTAGTATCATGAAGCAGTTGGGTAGGGGTTTAAATCCTGCACTTGACCACCGTGTGTGGTCTCCTAGGGAAGGCACAACTTTTTAGGAGAGTAGTAAGACACCTTAAAAGTGGTAAACCAATCTTTGTCAAGTCTGATGATGTCACCATCCTAAAAATATACATGTGGAAAAGAGAACCCCCCAGTAATGTGTATAGTACATTGTGTTAATGCGTACTCCTCCAGTATCATGAAGCAGTTAGGTAGGGGTATGAATCCTGCACTTGACAACTGTGTGTGTGTGTTTGTGTGTGGTCTCCTTGGAAAGGAGTCACCTTTTAGGAGAGTAGTAAGACACCTTAAATGTGGTAAACCAATCTTTGTCAAGTCTGATGATATTACCATCCTACAAATATACCTGTGGAAAAGAGAAACCCCCCAGTAATGTGTATAGTGTGTCGTGTTAATAGTATTCCTCTAGTATCATGAAGCATTTAGGTAGGGGTTAGAATCCTGCACTTGACAACTGTGTTTGTGTGTGGTCTCCTTAGGAAAGAACAACCTTTTAGGAAAGTAGTAAGACACCTTAAAAGTGGTAAACCAGTCTTTGTCAAGTCTGATGATGTCACCATCCTACAAATATACCTGTGGAAAAGAGAACCCCTAGTAGTGTGTATAGCGCGTTGTGTTAATGCGTACTCCTCTAGTATCATGAAGTAGTTAGGTAAGGGCTTGAATCCTGCACTTGGTGAGTGTGTGTGACAGTGTTGGGCAATGTGGTTGGGGTTTTGCTTTTACCACCATATGACATATCAGTAGGCATTGCACATGTGAGGTAGCTGTGATGCAAATACATATATGTACATGTTACCTCAATTATTGCATGTGTGTGAACTCTGCTTTATCCAAGTACACAGTTGTCATCATTGCCAAACTGTGCTGCTGCTTCACAGACCTTAGGTCACATCTGTATGTTTATGACAAGGCCAGCCACTGCAGTGATACCTGGCCTAGGTCATCCGTGTCACACACACTCATCACGGTTTCTATTGAATTGTGTGAGAGAGGGTTTATGGCCGAGGCTTATGTCAGACCTGTTCAAACGCAGGCATTATAGGTGTACAAAAACCTTTGTGGACATGCATGTAGACCCCTTCTTGCTTATGTGATCCACCAAGGGATTTCAAAATACCTTAGGGAATGTGATTATCAAAGGAGAGATGATGTAACACTAGGTTGCATGTATACATCGGTACCTGTTCATCGTGTTGGTGGCTACTACCTATATGGTACTGTGGGGATACTATGTTCTGTAAAGGTGGATGACTATGCTTAGTTTCGCCTATAGCTTTACAGCATGGGTTTGACAACAGGTATCTGTCTGCATGATACCCTTGTGGAGGATGTGTGTGTCACCTGGGGAATGCAGTAGAGGTCACAGTATGCATTAGCACACATGGACAGACATATCCCTACAGTGATTGCTTGTACCTAAGAGAGCCATATGCCGAACAGGAGTGGTCTCATTAATGGGTGCAGCTGAATACCACTGGTCACTGACATAGTATAGTACCTGGAGGATCCAAATGTTGCTGTGTGTCCTACATCTGTGTGTCAGTTGTCAAGACATCATCTAACGATTGGTTATGGTCAGGCTGTTGAAGTCATGTATACTACCAGAATGCAAAACAATGACAGATAGTAACAGTATCACCCACAGCACAGTGTCAAACCATGCCATACACACATCTGTAGTCAGGTTCCAAAATGTGTGTAGTACAATGCATACTGGCCATAAATAGAAACTATGGAGTGTTACTGTGTAATACAGAGCATGTCACCCTGCCCATGTGTCCACTATGCATGTACATGCAGACAGTGCACCTCCACCATTACCACAACTGTACACCTGCAAATATGTGCTACACACATCCCACACATACTGTCCACTTACTAACAAATGCTGGCAATACTGCACACATCAGCCAAGTGGCACGTGGGTGGACAATATACAATTGGAACTAACACTGGTGTAAACAACACTACAATGACTATCATAGCTTTAATGCATCATGCCTGCTCAGCTACACCTTCAAGCATATCATTACACTCTACTGCTGACTACATGCTAACATTGCTATACTGCTATAAAGACACCCTGTGCATCAGCACCATGGTAGCCTGTTCCTGCATCAATGTTACAGATGACAGGAGGTGGCACAGGTTTCATCATATGCACAGGATGTGTTGTTGGTCTGCCAGAGAACTACAGTGAACCATCCAGTCGACGTGTGTGTGTGTGTGTGTGTGTGTGTGTGTGTGTGTGTGTGTGTGTGTGTGTGTGTGTCTGTGTGTGAGGGGCAAGAATAATGGTATGGGCCAATGTTGATGTAATGTGTGTGGGTATGTGTTAGCCCTAGGTGTCTGGATTATGTGTGTGTGTCTGCATGCACACAGTTCCACCATGTGGCTGCCACATATGGGTACTTGTGGGACAGCCACAGACTGTACCTGCGAGGCTTTACAGATCACCATCTCTGGCCACAGATATGGTACCTGTGCCTGGCAGGGGTGCTACTGACACTATCAGGTACCAAGCCAGACTGGGTACTATACCCAGAGGTAGATGGATGTACACTGGACCCAGGTCCCTGCTGGGACTGTCCAGAGCCACATGCATGTGGTCTTCCAGGACTTTCTATGGACAGCCCGCCCCCAACATTGCTGAGGCTGGTACTGGCACTATGGGAGCGGCTGTTTCTTGAGGGATGTCCGCAGCAACTGCCAGCTGCTGATGTTGCTGGCATACGTCCACGTCGACGACTCATCCGTCCCGCACTGTCCTGACACATGGACATGACATTGTGGAGGACTTCTAATGTCTCTCCCCAATGTCTATTGGTGACCTCAGTGTAATTATGGATGGCACCAGCTAGGTCATGGATACTGTCTATTATGGTGGTGTTATGTGCCCTCTGTGCCCTCAGTCCCTATCTGGTGTACCGTTCCATACATGCCTGTGCCTCCATGACAGCCTGGAACATGCGTGAGGTAGTAAGACCTGTGGCACATCTGCCAGTGGCATGATGGGCAACAGTGCTCCGACGAGAACCCCTGGACATCTGCTTATGTGGTGCCCTTCCAGACATCTGGGTATGGCTGCTGTGTTGGGATGCATGTGACATGGGTACCACACTGTCCTGGCCAATGCCGACTGTACGCTGTCCCTCTGCTAAGGGCATTGGTGATGGATGTATTGGCAGTATGACTGTGTGCATGGATGGTGTGGACACTTGTGTAGTGTCGATTGGTGGTCCAACAATAGATGCTGGCAAACATGCATGAGCCTCAACACACCTATCATCATTATCACTATCATGGTCAGTAACATCAGTTTCCCTGCTGCATTGAGCCAGCCCAGAATCAGCACCTGTGAGAGGGAGACAGGAAACACACTCTACAACCTGTACATGATGTCAGCACACATGCACACATGCACACATGAACACATGAACACATGCACACATGCACAGATGCACACAAATACACTCCTCACTAGAACAGACTCACACACACACACACACACACACACACACACACACACACACACACACACACACCACCAGCAATCCCGAACATACTCAATAGCGTGTGATGATGGGGTACAGTATCACAAGCCAAACACACAGGATGCAGGACGTGTGTTGCTCAACAGCATGCAGTGTGAGTGTAGATAGCCCTTGCTAATAACATTATACATGGCCTTGATGCATGTGTGTTTTGTTCAGTGAATGGCCTCACCCTGGAACGCAATGTGTACAGGGAGACAACATTGATGTGCAGATATTAAAAGCCCTGCAATGTCCTGTGCACCATCAGTCACAGGTATATATACCATGGCTGGATGTGTATCAGTGTGTCACATAGATATCCATGTTTGATTAGAGCATCTGTGCCTTTAGCAGATAATTGTGTACACAGGTGTAGCACATGCATGCTATGTATACACACAGGATGAGTGGTGCATGTATACCTGATGGAATACCATTGCTCAACATAGCAATTGTACAGTGGTTATGGTGAGTGTAGGACATATTGTGGACATGCCAGTGCCAACCATGCCATGGCATGCTACCACACAACTGCAACATGAAACATCACACATACACAATGTGTGTCATGTGACCTATGCACCCCATAGCATTACAAGACATATGTGTGTCACTTTCTACAAATGGTGATTGCTATGCTTATTGCATATAGGTGCATATGTTTGCACACACACAACATTGAGATGCATAGCAATTCATGATATGTGTATTACTGTTGCCACTGTAACTGGATGGGGTGTAGTACCATGAGCCATCATCATGCAGCATCATGTGGTCACTCAACGCTACTAATGTGTGCCATACTGGCACATAGCATGCTGTACCTGAACTGCAGTACCATGGCTACATTCACCATTTCACAGCCAGTTGTTACATGGGTTTGTGAGCTGCCCAATAGGGGCATTGCCTAACATGAATGTGTTATGTGTTGAAGAGTGTTGCACAGCCACATGTGAGGCATCTACCCCTCAGATATATTATGTGTGCTGTGTGGATGAAGTTTGGGATACTGTAGTGTGACCTTACAGCGGGTGTCTGAATACGCCATGTGTAGCATGTTAACGTGTACTGCATATGACAAAGGTATGTATGTTGTGTGCATGCGTATCGACTCTGCCTATCTGATGTCCACTACAGTGTTGCCACAATTGTGTGGGATTCTCTGTGTATTGTATGTGTTTTAGGCAGCTACCCACATTACTAGGATGTGCATAGTCTCACAGCAAATATGCACAGCATGCATTATGCGTTGATGTGTTACATGTACATAGCCTACACCTCACCTATGACATGCACATTTAATTAGAAATATTAAAGGTATAACACACTCACCAGCATGGCTTTGCTGCCTTGCTGTCACACCAGAGGGACCTACAAGGATATCAGACACTTTGTCAGTGGCAGCAACTGTGGCATTGCTCCTGTGTGTTTGCAATCGTACAGTAGTACAACAGTGGACAGTCACAGGCCTACAGATTATATTCATAATTATTAGTATTGAACAACACTAAGCACCACATCATCTAACTACACAGTACACATCTCACATAAGCATGCTCTACCAATAGAGGTAACAGTATTTTACAGCTATGCCATGTTACCTGCACGCTCCATGTAAAGTTGCTGGGTGGCTCCAGCCTCCATGATGATACATGTTACTTGTTGTGGTTGTTGTTGGCCAGGAGCCACCTGGCTCAGGAGCAGCTCCTCCACTCTGGTGAGGGGGGTATGGATGGCTACCCCCCATCTGTGGCAAACTGTTGTCTGCGGATATCAGACGCACCCTGGCAGACATGTCTAATTAAATCACTGCAGTAATGGTGTACCTGCTCATATATCCAGTTATGCATGCCTATGTCATTTACCCTACGGACGTGATCTTGCCACAGCGCAGCCCACTCATGCTGGTCCTGGCTGGTTCTGGAGAACAGCAGCACATACTGCTGCACCAGGCTCACTGTGATGGCTTCCTCCTCGGCCATGCTATATGCAGGGTTACAATGGTGGGACATTACCCTGGAAGACAATTAAACAATATGTGTGAGCAAGTCATGTGGCACACGTAACATTCTAAAGTAGAGATGTCAATTAACTGCCATATATAGCAACCTATTGGCTGTCAGAAGATACACACTTTCAATACAACATATCAGTTCTCAATACACAGATGCCTGATAGTGCCTGGCACATTCTATATATCAAACCATGTTTTGCACAGCAACAAAGTTATAACAGTATGTAAGACTATACAACAGTACATGGTACACTGTATGTGACACAATGCACTACCTAGCCACAGGAGGTATATATCATGCTAATGCATCATGAAATATGTAATCCATTGCAATGTTTGTAAAGTCCACTGACAGTATTACCAGTATACCACACTAGTTATTGATGGTGAGCCCTTGCCTAACATATGTGCACATTCATTAATATAGGTGGCATACTGCTGTACTAGACTATACATGTTGCTAGATACGGAGTTATATCATGTAACACACATATGACCGAGGCCATGGTACAGGCATACCCACACACACAGCAGACATACATAACAGACACAAAGGTATGGCAACCCAGGTGACCTTTACCTATGTACCTTACAGTACTGCTTGTCAGTAGTTACCAGACCTTATGCCTGAGGTATATAATCTGTGAGGACTACAGGGAACACACATAACAGTGGTTCCAATAAATGAGCACGTACACCATACTGTGCTGTTTAGGCATACAGCTTCAGCTAGTACTACAGTTCATACAGGAGTTGGATTCACCAGCAGTAACACCCAATAAGCATACATGTACTGCTTTAGCCTACAATGGGACACCTCAGTCGACAACAAGGGACTACGTCAGATGGTATGGCATTTTGCTTTTTCTGCCTACCAATTGCATACACATCTTTTGCTGGGATCACAGCTAGGACACATACTACCATGACAGAAACAGTTTCCCACTATGCTATCACACATATACCGAACTCTGACACATTCACCAACATATTCACCATCACACTCAGTCAACCTCACATATCGATTATTGCAACAAGTACATGTGGGTGTGTATCACTTCATAGGTAGGTATTTAGATTTAAAACCAAAAGCAAAATGCAGTATCCACGATAGACGGCTCCAACCAGCAACTTTTAAACAAATTAACCAAGTTTATTTCCAACGCACAACAGAGACACTTGTATAACATAAACGCCTTCACCATACATCTACTTGCATTTTCGTCATAAAAATGACTTCATCAGATGACCAGCATACCCTAAAACACTTATTTTATACTAAAACACATCATTGTCAACCAATAAAAATTCACCATTAATTAATTAATTACATATCTAATTCAGTAAATCCTTTTTAAAAAAATATGTAAACTCCATTTCCTATTAAATATTATTAAATATATTAAATATATTAAATATAATACTATAAATATATGTTTAATTAAAAACAACCATTGTTTAAACATCCATTGAATTTGGAGTTGGAGCCGTCTATCGTGGATACTGCATTTTGCTTTTGGTTTTGCTGACTATTGGCAGTATTATCCATTTTTTCGCATTTTTTAGGTATTTAGATTTCACATGGCCTAGTCAAGCAGAGACACTGAGGTGATTGCCTGGGTGAATTTTACTATCTCCCACACAATCTCCAGGATTATTTATGACGACTGCTAATTAGGAGCTTTGTTTGCTATGGATAGTTGGTTTGTTCCAGAGTATGTGATGTCTCTGAGATAGCACATGCTGGAGGGATAGATTCCTGTTTATTGTGGTCAAAGGGTTTGGGTCCCTAGAGCATGTAGCTTGTACAGATTGTGATCTGTTTATGTGGAGCATGTCCAACAGATCTGAGTTTGACATAGCTTAGTATGTCAGTCAGAGGTCACCTATGGGTAGGCGGTATGCGACACAGTCTAGTTGTGGGTTTGTGGGACGGTCTGCATAGGGCATCTGTTTGATGCAGGTATTACTCTTTGTAAGGTATGTCTGTGTCCTTTCCACTTGCTGTAGATGTCTTGTGAGGTACATACCACATGGGGCATTGCGCTCTATACTGGGCTTTATGTGTGTGGAGTAGAGGGGAACACTGACATATATTTCCCTGGATGAGACACCTTTTGTGATGACGTGTGCCACGTAGATGGATTACATGACTAGTGTGGCACTGTGACTATCGAAGGGGAGACTAATGTCCACCTGTGTCCATGGTCTCTTATCACACCTTCGGTGTTAAGTAGACTACCACCTATGTGGTAGTTCATGGGTACTGTGTTTTTGCAAGGAGGGATGCCAATGCAGTGTCAACATTGAGCTTGAGTCCATGGCTTTGTCACCAGGCATCTGTTGCAGTAATTATGACCCTGTCTCTCTCTCTCTCTCTATATATATATATATATATATATATATATATATATATATATATATATGTATATGTATATATATATATATATATATATATATATATATATATATATATATATATGTGTGTGTGTGTATGTGTATATATATATATATATATATATATATATATATATATATATATATACACACATACATATGAACATCCATTGTTGTACATATAGATATACATATAGGCACATATACAGTCCACCTGTCATGGTGGGGATATCAAGTATGGGAATGTTGTGACGTATACAGTTATGTCATAACATTGCACAGTGCATTGAAGGTGTTCTCAGCCCATATAGCTTTAGCAGGCCTCACTGGCTGCAGCACTGCAAATCTGATAAATCATACCCACAGCGTTTAACCACCACATGACATATACTAGCACTGTATGCTGTCTGGTCTGCCACACACTACAACCTAAATAGAAATATGCACATAACCTTCAACAATATATATATATAAATATATATATATATATACACCTTTCACAAACAGTTGCAGTATGTCCCTTGCTCAATGCACATGTACAGATGCTACTATATCTGACACGAACAGATCTCTCCATATGTGTGTGCCATACACACACAAGGACTACACTGTTGTAGGTACATGTACCTCACGGCTGACCTGTTGGGCCTTCTGCAACATGAACAGGTGTCACATGTGAGCACACAGTAATATTAGAGGGTGTATACATAGCTGCTAATGCTGAATTAGCATACTAGCCTGGTACAGCTGTTGCCAATGCTAAGCTACACATTAATATGACTATCATGCATTTGTTACTCTGTCACATCCATGTTTGCATAACCGTATGGGCTACTACCCCACACAGACATTGTACACACTACTGTACAGAACACAGATAACATGGATCAGATGTTTGACATTTAATGCTGAACTACATATGTCATGTCACATCCCACTGCACACAGCAATACACTCATTTCCCCATGCCAGTAGTTATGCAGGGCATCTGTGCATCGATACATACTGCTGCCACATATGGATGATTAAAACTATACATCTACTACATTCCAGTAAATACATAGCTGTTACATACCTTTCCTTTGTATGTCTTCGTATATGTTGCCATATATCCTGGTATGATAGTTTCGCAATATCTGTTTTGCTTTCAATATATCTTTCACTGCTCAGCATTTTTTTTAAAATAGATTTTTATTTCAGAATATATTTCTTTTCAATATATATTTTTTCAGTATATTCTTTTTTTTCTAGATATTTATTAATATATTTCGTTTTCAATATATTTTTATTTCAATTTTTTTTCTATATATTTTTCTTTCAAAGTTTTTTTCAATATATTTTATTTCAATTTCTTTTTTCAATATAGTTTCTTTTCAATATATTTTTTCAATATAATTTCTTTTGTCACTATATTATTTTGTTTTCAATATATTCCTTTTGTTATATTTCTTTACTTTACATCACTTTTTCTTTTAATTTTTTTCTCTCTCTCTCTCCCTCCTTACCTGCAATAGAATGATTGCATGTGTCGACAGCAAGTACAGACTGCTTTTATAGGTATCTGCACATGTGCATGTGATGGCCTCTGTACCAATTGGTGGCCACCATTTGGCAATTGCATGCAGCCTGCTGTGTGGTACTTGCAGTACTCACTGTCATAGCAACCCAGTGCTATAAATTGCTAAGTCCAGTAGGTGTAGCCCTTTCAGAATTCCAGATTGGGGACCATGCTTGTTTGCTGTGGACACCGTTGTGTAGGTCAGAAGGTTGGTATACTTCTTCTAACTGTTGCTAAGGGTGTAGACAGTTATTTGTATGTTGTACTCAGACCTTAATGTTGCCTCTTCCAGTACACAGTTGACAGTGTAGAATTGTACTCACCCCTAGAAATGCTAACACAGGATACTTGGGAGTATGAAGTTTCTTTACAACTTCTACAATTAGCTGCCATACATATGTAGTTATTGAGATGTTTTTATTTGGCACATGAACTGTTTGGGAACAGCTATACTGTGGATATTAATGTACTCACTTTTGCACTGTTTGCGATTTTTATTTTGTTGACATTATCACAGGATGCTCATGAAACTGGACAATTCCAGTACTGAGTATGCCTACCTACATCCTTGCTGTACCTTGAACACACTGGTATTTTGTACATTTGGGTGGGGACTGTCCTGCTATGATACTGTGTGGGGGTTTTGAAGTGCTGCTGTAACATTATTTACTGCTAGAATGTCTGGTTCTGTTATCACAGTCATATAATGCAATTCCACAACAACTGCTGGTAAAGTTCCACAGAACAGGTTTTGTGTTATGGCATTCCTATCTTTCCTTTACATTCACATATTCTGATGCATGATATATATATATATATATATATATATATATATATATATATATATATATATATATATATATATATATATATATATATATATATTTCAGCAACATCCTGCTTTATATCTACTGTGGCCTAGTGGAACTTCATGCAGTCTAGTGTGTCCGGGGTTCGAGACTGACAGTGGTGTTTTATTTTGCTGCAGAACAAGGCCCCTCATATGCAGGGTGACTAAGGCACTTTTAAGCAGTTGTAAGCAGGTTTGCGCAACACTTAGCAATACTTAGCTAAGTGCACACGTGCGCACACTCGCTCAAACCCGCTTACTACTGCTTAGAAGTGCTTACTCCCGCTAACTCCCACACTCATTTCTTTGAAAGAAAAGAAAATGGGGAGATAGGAAAGTGGTGAAAAAGGGGCACAGAGAGGGAAAGACAGTAGGGAAAACAGCTCGGGATGTGCAGGATGGGTATAGGGAAGGTCCATATCTGCCCATTTCTTTAACAGCAACAGCTGTGCATATACTAGTAATTTGTAGGGAAATTTGAAACCTTACAACCCTGAGAGAGGGGTGAGGACAACAAAGTATGTTGTACTGCCAATTAAATTTCAGTTTCTGTGTCCAGTGGACATTTGTGAGGAATGGGCAGCTATGTATGAGGCGTAATTTTTTTGTGGGAGCAGATTGCCCATTTTTTTTTTTCAGGTAAGAGTGGAATGTGGGGTAGGGGAAGTAGGTATGTTTTGCGAGGTAGGTTGGGGAGGTAAACAGACAAGACAAACAAGACGCATACAGTGGTGGAATATGACACATGGGGTGAGTGAACACAATTGACGGGGAAGGATGTTTGGAAATCGCAAGCCACTGCACCTTTACAGCCCGGAGGGTAGCTGTGCTGGGGGTTGCGTAGGAGGGGCAGGCTCCCCCAGGAGTCATGCCACTCTTGCCTCGAGCTGGCATAAGGGATCAGCGACTGAACGCTGGATCTCCCTATGCACCACAGCCTGGACTCTTTAGAGGGTGACAGGTGGCCCTCCTCTGGCCACGCTTGCATGGGGGGGGACGAGCCCCATCCCCTACAGCACTTCCACCCAAAGGTGGCACAGGGCCAATGGAGGAGGAGGTTCCGGGCTGGGCACCGGACCTGCTGGTGCCAGGTGCCATCGCCAGCTGAGGTGGGACAGGTGAGTCAGCTGGGACTGACCTTCCCATACGTTCTGTGTTTAGGTGTATTTAATAACAATACATCCAACAGCATTCCAAATTAGTTGTAACAGCATGCAGTAATATTCCCATTAACCCAACACACCAGAGTTCCAACAGTTGAACAGCAGGCATAACACATGCATATATTGAATGACAGTGGACATTCCAACAGCATGCTGGAATGATTGGTAACAACAGGCCACCAAGATTGTGGTGTTTGAACAGGGCACATGCATCAAAGTTATGCAGATATTTATAAACCAATAGGACATATGTCCCAACAAATGTTTTGAGATTACACATACCCATTGAAGTGTGGAATTACATTGTTTATGCACCTACAGTAGGGTGTAATAAGATACCTCCATTAACAACTTATATGAACTTATAGTTTACACTACATTCCTATTGACTGTAGGTATATATCCCCTACATGTATTACTACACTAGGCAATGTCCATTACGTTGTGGGATGTGTTTTGCTAGTTCATTATGTACCTGACCTGTATCAACTATACAAACTTTCTGGGATGCAGATGTTACTGCTACGTATTTATGTATTTTATTTATACTCATATGTCTACATATCTGGATGTGCTCAGGTGACATTATCAGTTATATTTTAACAGCCCCCTACATTTCTAGCAGCACACTGACATTTCCGGTGCACACAATTACAAGCTACACATGTGCCAGAATTACTTATACATGCCAGCCTTGAAACTACAGTTGAGGACTGTATATAGATACTGGCACTCCCTTCATCCTCTTTCTATGGGCCTACCCAAGTGTGGGTTGACAGCGCTTAATATAACACTACTATTTCTATACTGCAAGAGTACATCAACATTTCAAAGAAAGTGACACGGACACACTACAGGTGTTATACCTTTATTAATTACATTACACACTTTTCTAGTGGCTCTCTCATTTACTTGCTATTACAGTGCATGCAGACATCTTATTCAGGATGTATTATACCTTCATTTATGGTTTACAACACTCTTTTTCAGGTTCTCTCACTTATTCTGTATAACAATACATGCAGAAAATTAATTCAGGGCTTATTATACCTTTATTAATGGGTTACAACACTCTTTTTCAGGCTCTTTCACTTATTTTACATAACAGTTCATGCAGAGAGGTTATTCAAGACTTATTATACCTTTATTATTGGGCTAAGACACTTTTAGTCAGGCTCTCTCACTTATTTTATATAACAGTACATGCAGAAAATTATTAACCTGCCTGGTGGCACAGCCTTAGCAGCCTATCTGCATAGGCTTGCTGATTCGTAGCACAGACACCTGCAGCTGTGAAGTAAATGAAGTGATATTGAGACATATACCTATCCATACTTCCGACTACACTAGCAATTTTTACATACTTCAGTCCATGGCTACCTACTCAGTAGTGGGGCATTCTGCATCCCACGGGCCTCCTGTATCCATTGGTTCAGTTGGTCCTGCTTGCGTCTCTTCAGGTCTGCATGGTGATGTCTGACCTGCTCACCAGTCCAAGGGATGCCTGTGGCACTGGTGAGTTCATGTGCGAGACGGTTCCAGGCCTCCACTTTGTATTCCATGCACTGGAACTGGCCCTGCAGGAGTCTAGCATAATGATGATGGATGAGGAGCCAAACCATCACTTTTGACTCCTTGATGCCCCACCTTTGCACTCGGAAGTGAGAGCCCTCTCCGACACCAGCCATTCCTGCCTGCAGATGGGAGCTACAACCAGTTATGGTGAGTATTCCCACCTATAGAGTTTAAATATGCCTCATTTCCCGCACTTATTTGTGATTGGCTGGATTTGAAAGTTCTCAGCTGAGTGCACACCTGCTTAGCACTAGATAAACTTTGATTCATAGGTATATGTGTGTTGACAGTCCATGAACATCAAATGCTGTCATGGCTTAGTGGATCAGTACTGTGATTATGGTGCACACTATTTTGGGTTCGAGACCTGTCATTGCTTTTTATTTTACTACGGGCCTGACCGGTAATGGGTGCGGCTGTGTTTAGCCGACTTTGCTCAACTTTGCCCAATGTTGCTCGACATTGCTCTACGTTGCCCAACGTTGCCCGATGTTGCGCTAGTTAGCACGGTGCGCACCTCCGTGCAAACATGTTTGGTTTTCGCTAGTTGGTGCGATGCGCAGCTCCGTGCAAAGCTATTGCGCTAGTTAAACCAGTGCTTAGCTTTGGGCAATTATTCTTAAATGTGCTTAATACTGGTAAACGTTGCTTAGCAGTGCTTCACATTGCTTAAGATAGGTTACTTATACATTCATTATTATGCATGACCATTTCACCTTCTTATATATATTTAAAATATCATTCACTATTACATAGGCCATTTCAATGCATTTTAATATAATTTAAAAGGTAAATGTCAGGAATTATTTTTATGCATGGATTTCCTACAGAAAATGGAAAAGGGAGTTGTGGGACTTGAACCGGGAATGCTTTCTCTTTGTGTGAAGTCTCTACCACTACACTATTGCTATTTGGCTTAATTTGCATATAAGTGGTTTATTATCTTCTTCGATGTCTAAACTGCTAACTGCAGCTAAGCAATGGGCACACCCACACACACACATGCAAATACGGGCAGCTATATCGTAAATAATAAAAAAAAAATTGTTTTACGTTTTATTTCATTTGTACAGGGCTTTTGAATGTGGGGGAGTGTAGTGTTGGGGGTATACACATTTGAGCAGACTCGCTCATATCTGTTGACATTTGCAGAGTTAAGCACTTGCAGGGATGTGGATATTTGGACTGCTCGGCAGTCTGACATGCCCCCCATGCACTCCTACACGCTCCGTGTTAGCCTGGGAGATGAGTCAGTGCGCCCTCATGCATATGCATGACGCGCTGACGTCATACTCTTAGACGGCAGTCTCCGAGTAGGACTTTGTTTGTCCTACACAGAGGATTACTGAATCCCCCCTCTGTCTTACTTATACATTCACAGTGTCCTGTTTTTGTGGAATCAAGCTTATCCCTAATATGCATGGGACTGATACACTCTTACTATTTTATACATGATTCAAATTATAGAGAATGCGGTTTCACCATTGCATCCACTGTATTTATCTTAATACTTTTACATAAACATTATACGTTAGTAAAACACTATTTGTTTTATAAAATAAAAATTAGTAAAATATTGTTTGAATTTTCACTAACATAGAATGAGGATGCCTGACTGCATTTATCATCTGTAATTTTACTATGGGTGTTTTGTCTTCTGTTTTCTGCTGTATCATGTATAACTGAAATCATTTTATTTTCCCTTACCAGATTGTGCCTAGAGAATGGCATTAGTTGCCCAGCCAACCTACCTTCTCAAAAATAAAGAATAAATAATGAATAGGTGGTGCTGTGGTAGCGTTGTCGCCTCACATTAAGACATTTTCCTGTTCGATTCTCAGCTAGAGCGTCTTCTGTGTGGAGACATGCATGAATGGGCATACCTTCAATGAAGGTTGTGCATCAGGGCTGGCAACTCGGCATGTAAAAATCTACTGCCAATCATTAGTGGACCGGAGTTCCGCTGTGGCGACCCCTAACCGAGAAAAGCCGAAAGACACAACAAAAAAAAGTAATATAGCAAGTGTTGGCAGTGAACATTAATGAAAAGTAAAATAACAAGTGTTGGCAGTGAACTTTAACTTCTGTGTTGTACTTATCTGTCTTTAATAAAAGATTAAAGTTGTGCTGCCTTAATTATGGTTTATAATCCTCTTACATAATAAAAGGTTTTGCCAAAACATTGCGCTTTAGATAGAAATGCTTGCTTTTTCTGGAAAAAAACAAAAAAAAAAATGAAAACAAGTTCTGTAGGATTCCATCATTGTGCTGTTAGATCCCTATGCTACATATGTCCTGCAAAGAGAACTTTCATCGAGTTTATCACAATTTAGTTAGGCAGCAGTATTGTTTATATACTGTAAAAATCATGCTGTTGTTGCACTTTAAATATTTTGTATAACACACTGCATGTATTTTTCTGACTAGTTTGCAATATGGCTGTCTTTGTTTTGTGGATCCAGTACTAGAAAATAATCATCCTGAAAATATGTTGCCTTTCCTTTCAAACAATGAAAGAGTGTTTCAGAATCAAAGCACAAAGTAAAGTATATGGGCACACCTAATAATATATTTCATAAGTGTGACACTAGCCAATCTGATTTATCTCAAATCCATGTGAAAGTGACACAGTACAGTTTGGAAAAGTTATTTACTTCAGTACTTTCCCCACAAAACTGATAATTAGCGAAATTGTGTTTATGTGAAAGAGAAACTTCTAATACTTTTTGACTGCTTTCCTATTTCATTTTGTTCAACATTTCAACATCAGTTGTACAGTTCAATCCATATGCATCCTTATAAAAAGTTGTGACTCATCAAATATGCAATGGAAATGTTAGCGAACATTTTTTCATTTGGTACTTTTGGCCTTGTATTCTAAGAAAATCTACAGAAAAAGAATGCAGATAGTTTCATAATTTAGGTCATGTGTGTTAAAAATACCTGTAACATTTGTTATTTTTCCTAGAGAGCATGGAGTGCAGTCAAAGCAACAAACTGGCTGGCCCTTCCTGAGGATTTTCATGTATCCTGCAAGGCAGCTTTCACTACAAATGGAGCGTGGAACCTGAAAAGTAGTTTAAGGCAAGTCAACAAATATAAATGCAAGTGACTGTAATTAGGTCTACATGTTCTACAGTTCCCATTAAATAACATGCATTTGTTTAGTTGTGACATTTTTTATGAGAATTATACTGTACTAAATTACTGGAGAACCATGACAATCAAAAATATGGTCACTAAAACAGGGCAGCATTCAGAATTGCATAAGATGCATCCTAACACGAAAAGGAATTTCTATGATTCTTCAGTTTCTATGATTACTCATTTTCTAGATGGAATGCAGTGGGGACTATTAAGGAAATCTTATAATGATGTAGAGACCATTAAGAAGTTTAATTGCTACAAACTCATGTTTTTTCTCTCCAATAGTATTTTATTGTCTTACATAAGAGGTATCAGAGAGTACAACAAGCATATAAAATTACAGAAAAACAATTCAGGTGCAACACAGGCAAATTTTGAAAGTCATTCATATAACATTATATACCCCTCAAAGCATACAATAATAACTATGTACAAATATATACATAAAGCAAAATCTACTGTAAATTATAAAGTATAGAGCCAAGTACTTTTAGTAACCTCCTAGATGGTTGGATCAGCAAAGTGGGGCATCTCAGATCTAAAAAAGGACTACTTCCAATATTTTTTTATTAATTATGCATTACATCAATCTCCCTGAATGAGGTCAAAAATCAATTTCCAAAATTTCTGGAAATAGCTTTGTTTAATAGGGTTGTTTATAAAGAGTTTTTGTGATGATATGTATTTTATTGTTAGTTTCCTGAAACCATTCCAAGATAATTTGGTGCGATCTAGCCAATTTTTAGATATATAAAATTTAATCAGTAGACAGAGAGTAATAAGTACATGGAATTTCAGCTTGGGTAATCTAATATCTGTAATGTGCAATATTGTTAGTTCACAAGTTAGTGTTAATTTTTGGTACCCCATTTTTTTCTAATCTAACTTTGAGAGGTCACCAAAGCCTACATGTGTGGTTGCATAACCACAGGATGTGTAGAAGATCTGCTTGAGGAAAGGAGCAGCATGAACATGCTAAGGATATATTAGGAGTAAACTTATTTAGTGTGCAGGGAGTGAAGTAGGCGTTATTAATCATTAACTGTGTATAGATTAATTTCTTGAATGGGGAAAACTTAAGAGAGAATTGTATTGCCTTAAGTTTTTGGTCCTCTCTAAGGTTGGCATTGTGTTGATTCCAGTAGTTAGAAAATAATAACGCATTTTGGAACTTATAGGCCACTACCATTTTGTAAGAGTTTGATAGCATACTTTTTTCCTGGATAAGTTGTTTATGAAATAAATTGTACTTACTCTATCATTCACAATTTTCGGATCATCAGCAATAATTGATGCAAGATGTTCCCTGAGTTGGCGTAGGATAATAGTGTATTTTTGACCTAATTTTAGATCACATCTCGTGTCTCGCATTGATTTCCCTTTGTATTTAGGTATATCCCATACAGTGTAATCCATAATAAGAGGATAGTCCAAGAGATTGATCATTTTATTTAGTTTAATATTGGGATTCATGTGGATTGGTTGAATAAGGGGAAGGACCCTGTCCAGATCTATAAATTTTATCAAGCTTTGAAAGATCCTAACTCTTTGTTTCAGAATAGAGTTTATAGAAATGTTATTTAAGCTTGAAGCCGTTAGGTATAGGAGAACTTTAGGATTAAAATTATAGCTACATACATGGTTATGCCAAATCTTAACCCAGAGAGGGTGCCATGTATCATCCTTGGAATCAAAACTTGAAATTGAAATAATTCTGTTTGCACAAATAATCCAATAATATAGTTTAAAGTCCAGCAGACCTAAGCCTCCTTTTTGTTTCGGATAACGTAGTTTTTAATAACTGATTCTAACTGCTTTTGGAAACCATATGAATGTGGCCAGTTCTTTATTGATTTTATTGAAAAATTGTTAGGGATGATCAAGTTGAAGGCATTAAACTGATATAGCAAATTAGGTAGGACGTTCATCCTGATAATTGCTGCATTGGATAACAAGGACAGTTTCAGCTGCTGCCACCTCAGTAGGTCCTGTAAAATACCTGACCAAATTTTCATCAAATTATTCTGGTACATAGATGAGGGAGTATGCTCAAACTGTATCCCTAAATATTTGAAATAGTATTCAATTTTAAAAGGAGAATCTGAGTATAAATACTCTTTATGGTGTAGTGGATTGACAGGAAAAATAAGTGACTTTTTCAGATTAATTTTATAGTTCGAGACATTCGCAGATCTATCAATTGTGTTGATTATGTTCTTAATGTCTGATATAGGGCGTTCAAAGTATAAGACCTTCATAATTCTAGGAATAGTATGGAACATGGTCTGAGAAATGTATAGCAGTAGAGGCTCCAGGTATAAATTGAAAAGGTGAGGAGAAACGGGGCAACCCTGTCTAGTACCATTATATATATTTGATGGGTTTAGATATATTTTTATTAATGTAAAGGAAAGTATATGACTTATTATATAAAGTTTTAATAACAATAAATTCTCTGGGGATGTTGAATTGAGCCATAGTTCCAAACAAGAACTTCCAACTTACTCTGTCAAATGCTTTACAAGCATCAATTATTAAACCATACCTTGGGCTCTTATCATTTTAGTGAGGTGCAGCATAGCATCCAACGTTAATGCATTGTCCCAAGTATGTCTATTTGACATAAAACCAGTTTGTTCCAGGGTAACTATATGTCGCATAACTTTTTTCCGTCTCTCGACCAAAATTGCAGACAGAATTTTAATGTCCACATTAATTAAGGAGATCGGCCTATATATATGTGGGTTTGAGCTATCTAAGTTATTATTGGGGATAAAGATTGTTTTAGAATTATTTAAGTAGCAATCAGAAATACCATTTATTTTAATGTAATTATAGACTTTCAAAAAAATGGACGATAGGATCTGACTAAACATTTTATAAAGTTCTGCAGTATATCCATGCAGTCCTGGCACCTTAGCCATTTTCAATCTCCCTATAGTGTCAAATATCTCCTGTTGGTTGAGAGGAGTGATTAGGGCTTCAAAGGGACTCTTTTTTTTAATTTATGGAATGCAATATTCTCAAGAAAATCCTTAATTTCTTCAGAAGAGGGTTGTTGAATATTTAGACCATATAAATCTGTGTAAATCTGATGAAAGCTATCTAGTATCTGAGTATCGGTTTTATAAATCTTATCATGATAGTGAAGTAGTAAAATCCTGGCCGTTTCTTGTTTATTTGCAATAATTCTAGTCAGAACTTTTGATGGGAATTGTGCCCCTTCTGAGTAGCTATACATCTCAACTCATATAGAGAGTAGTTATGTTGATGTAATTCACGTAATTGTCTTTGAGTATTACTTATTTGACTTTCAATATCAGAATTTGGTTTAATTTGAAATTCTTTTTCTAATGCTATCAGTTCTGCCATTAATTTATTTTCTTTTCTTTTACCATTTTTTTTAAATAAGCTGCTTTCTGAATAAGGACCACCCTTATTTGTGCCTTGCAGGCAGCCCATTGAATATTGTATGGAATATTTGTGTTCTCCATGTTTAGGTCCAGTTGTAATAAGATATCTGATATTTCTCAGACCACCTCCAATTTAAGAAGTAAATTATTATTTAAGGACCAGTTACAGTTTCTTCTCTTATTCTTTGTTTTGTCAGGAAAGCTTATTATCAACCCAGTTCTTGAGTGATCTGAAAAGTATCAAGGTTCCACAAGATATTTAATATCCCCCACTGCCACAGATTTGGACATGAGAAAGAAATCTATCCTTGACCATGTATTATGACATTTGGGATAGTATGTGTATAAGTTTTTCCTCTCATGTCTTTCCCCAAATGAGATAGGGTCTATCAAACATAGATTGGCCACAAGTTCACCTAGTGCAGTTGACACTTGCAAATATTTTTTGGGGGGAGTTAGTGGAACGATCAATCCCCAAGTCAATAACCGTATTCCAGTCTCCTCCCAATATGTATTCATGATCTAGGAATTTGCTTAGAGTATTATGAATTTCTACGATGAAGTTTTGCTGTTTCTGACACGGACCGTACAAATTTATGAAGAGAGGTGGTTTACTATTGAAAGGATTAATGGCAATAAAATCATGGGCACTGGAACTATAGACTCCCGGGGGGAGGGGACCCCCCCCCCACTTTTGCAGATCATCCATACCTCTGTCTCTTTCATTTTCCGCACCTCCCAACTGCCGTGATGACATCAGGGTATGTATTTCTGGCTGTTGTTTGCAAGCAGGATATTCAGAAGCTGCTGCTGAAACTGAAGGGATTTATTTCAGAAGCCTGTAATGGAGCAGATTTGCTGTGTCTGGACTGCAGGGCAGGAACGACAGGAATTAATAGTGGAGTGGGGGAACGGACAGAAGCTGAATGCTAGAGTGGAGCCGAAATGGAGAAGTTTGTCTATCAGAGTAAGTACACTGTTGCTTGACTGTAGTGTGTGTAAATGCCCCCAGCATGATACATCTGGTGGCTAGAGGTACTCCGGCTCAAACCCTGTACCTTGGGTGCAGGTAGAAAGAGCCTAAAGTCCCTAGCCACCATCACCTGTGAATTTATGCCTCACATTTTTGTTCTGTTCTCTCTGGTTTGCAGGAGTGGTAAAACAAAACCTTTTATTCTAGCAATTTTCTTGTTGTTTCTTTTGGCTTTTCCTGGATAGGGGACACCACAGTGGAACTCCGGTCTGCTAATGATTGGTAGTTGATTTTTACGTGCCGAGTTACCAGCCCTGATGCACAACCTTCAACGAAGGTAGGCCCCTTCACGCATGTCTCCACGCAGAAGACGTTCTAGCTGAGAATTGAACTGGACAGTGTCTTACTGTGAGGTGACAACGCTACCGCAGCACCACCACCGCGGGTTATTATAGCAATTTTTTAAGGTTATAAAATCAGTATTTGAAATTTGTCCCTATTTTTGAGGCTGTATTCCCCCATTATTGGTATTGTTCTGTATTTTTGTGCTAAGAGGTTGCGAGCTATGGTGAGAAGTGAGAACTGAATTCATTAAATTATATGATAGCCATTTATGTTTGTCTTCCTATCTTTCAAGAAACTGCTGGTTTAGCTTAGTGGTATGTTGATCTGACTGTAGTGCACACTGTTCTGGGTTCAAGACTTGGCAGTAAAATGCATGGTGGTAACAACATTTTATGCAAACAACTTTCCAAAATTATACATACAATGTTTAAAATGTGTCCCTGCTTTTTGCCCCCCCCCCCAAATTGAAAATAAGTTCAAGACGTGTGCAACATGCCTATGGCTTACTGTCTACTGTGATTCTGTATTTATATATTCAGTGTAGAAGTAGACTGTTTTCATGGAAATGTTCTGAATAGGGCAGTTTTGTCATTATTCGTGCATGCATTTTGCTTCATTGCCTACTGGAAAAATGTTCAAACAAATTTAAAATGCAGTTGTGTGTGGAAGTAGACCTTTATGATGGAAATGTTCTGAATAGGGCAGTTTTGTCATTATTGGTGCATGCATTTTGCTTCATTGCCTACTGGAAAAATATTCAAACAATACATTTAAAATGCAGTTTTCTGTGGAAGTAGACTGTTATCATGGAAATGCTCTGAATAGGGCAGTTTTGTCATTATTCGTGCATGCATTTTGCTTCATTGCCTACTGGAAAAATGTTCAAACAAATTTAAAATGCAGTTGTGTGTGGAAGTAGACCTTTATGATGGAAATGTTCTGAATAGGGCAGTTTTGTCATTATTGGTTAATGCATTTTTGTTTCATTGCCTACTGGAAAAATGTTTAAACAATAAATTTAAAATGTGCTCTAACTTAAGTCTAACAAGTGTGCTTTATTATTCAAGGAATATAATTTAATACAATCAGGAAGGTGAATCAAGGAATGCATACATGTATGCATGGCCCTAAACATGTGTTTGAAAACAGCCCAGACGAAAGTGTAAAAGGCTCAAAATTATGGGCAAATTCTAAGCTTTACTCTTGTTTCTAAAGCAATGGATAAAGGTAAAACAGTTCACACCACATTACCTTGACCTGGCCAAGCCTTTTCACACAATCCCCTACTCGGGTGTAGTACAAAAGATGAATAATGTAGGAGCAAACACTTACATCACCAACTGCATTGCCAACTTGGCTCACAGGATGCAGGAGATCAAAACAGGGGAAGAGACCAGTCACCAATGGAGTCCTCCAGGGTTCAGTGCTGAGACTTTTTCTGTTTGGCATATACATCTCAAAAGTAAAAGGAAATACCAAAGAGCTTTGGCTAGCTAAGTCTGAGATGACTGCAAGCTAGGAAAAGTTATTGAATCCCCAAATGACTTAACCATCATGCAGGAAGGTTTGTCCCAAATAATAACTGGTGTCAAAATCATGACAATGCCCTCTGAGAAATGGTATAATTGTTTGGCATTTGGGAACTTATGTGTACAGTGACCTAACTTTTGACCAACATTTGCCCAGAGTCATAAGAAAGCCTTTCAATATTGCACAGCTTATAAACAAATTGATTGCGACTAGATCTAGAGATGTTGTTGTCCCCCTTTACAAAGCTCTCATTATGTCAATCATTTTGTATAATGCCCACTTTGGCATGTATCTGTCCAGCCGCATGCAGCAATTGGAATACCTTCAGAGATGCCTTACTAAAAGGATACAAGCCCTAAACAATAGGTCTTGCATGGACCACCTCAAAGATTTATTACAATACTCAGTATCCTACAGAGAGCTTAGAGGTGACATGTCTGGCATACAAAGCATCCTCCGACATAATACAGATGGACCTACTGAACATCAGCAAGTCAAATGGCATCAGAAATACTCAGTCCAGGTATCTAAACTGAATGTTGTGGAGAGATGGATGGATATATATATATATATATATATATATATATATATATATATATATATATATATATATATATATATATACACATACATATATATCACAGAGGCTACCACTGTTTCAGAACAGACTATCCATAAAAATAAAACAAAGCTCATCCAGCCATATTCAAATGCAACTTGGATCTAAGGATCGGTAATAGAAAATGTACTCCAGGATTTCCCCTCATGCCACTAATAGATAGAGGCAGTTCCTAAATGCTGCATCTATTACATGGCTCCCTCAAATTATCTATGGTATGATCACAGTTGTTCTCACTAGGGCTAATATACAATTATCAGCCATGGGGATAATAAGTCCAATCAGAAAATTTTAATTCAAGCACCAAAGGGGAATTGGCTAAGCTTAAAATGCCCTCCAAGTAAACCTATGTTGTGATAGCAAATAGTTATAAAAAAAATTACCCTTTTTATTTCACTAAGTGCCCCTGTTACCCTCCACCCCCCCCCCAGTCTTTAACAGCTTCCGGCGCCTATGAATAAAATAACACTATCTACCATCTTCATCCGACTGTTGCTCCACGATAGCGTACTAAAAAGATTTTTTTAATAATAATAGCCACCCCTTTGTATTTGGAATTATCCCTGGATGCAATTATAGCCTTAATCCATTTTTTATTTAAAATGCCTTTCTAATCCTCTGTAGGCATGTGTGTTTCCTGTAGAAAACATATATGTGCCTCTGAGTTGAAAATTAGGTATAACAGCAATCTAAACATATTTTTATCTTGTAGCCCTCTCGCATTCCAGGACTCTATATTCCACATTCTAGGACTTAAACTATAGACTGCATAATGGTATTACTAATATATAATGTTTATACTTTACAAGACTCCATTGAATTTTAGTATGTATACGGTAAAAAAGAATATTAATTAAAGGAACATAAGAAATTATGTTTAGCAATAGCATCGTACACCTTCAAGCCTAATCCTGTGCCTAACCACCCACCCCAATTGCTTGAAGGAACAAAAAAAGATAAGGTACAGCATTACTAAATGTTGATTATTATGAAAGATTATGTACCCTATAAAAAACACTTCAAAAACATCTAATATCATTGTAATAATAACTTCAAAACATATATACAAAATCACTACAATTCCTAGACTCGTCATCCCCTACCCATTCTACATGAAACCACTCCACTCTTAAATAAGATGAATATAGCCATAGTGATATTTGCATAACCTACCACGTAACTAATCACAATTATCATAGCACAATAATTTGGTATTTTACCATGTTACTGTACTAGATAAGACTCTAATAGATGTTACCCAAATGTGTAGTATGAGAGTATTAGTAAACATGCAGTGTCTGATTAATACTGTAGGTATGAAACAAACATGAGACAAAAGCATGAACTAATGTAATCCATTATAACTTATTATGTAGCCATTATTACATCTTAAAAGGGTATTTGTAGACATATCAGCCCCCCCAAAAATTGCAGTGACCCAACTAATTAAAGAAATTATCATTGCATACTCTGCAATATATAAATTGAAACTCAAGACATTAAAACAAATTAATATTAATATTCCACGAGAAGCACAAGATGTGATCTCTTTATCAAGCATCACATTTTGGTTGATTTAAAAGCATATGTGGGCTTCTTTCCTTGTGTTGGCCCCCTTTTTCACAATTTCACTCTCTTCATTTTTAGTGGGCAAAGAAGAAAGCAGAATAAAATAGCAGGTCACAGCATTATGCTTACATCTAGAAACTATTAGCTGTTTCAGCTTTTACAAAAGCCTTAACTTTAACAGGCATTATTTTTCCAGGTTAAAAGAAAGTTCTGTACTACATCAGTAGGTCACACTCCTTTCCCTTCTCAAACTTACACATCTGTTTAAGTAAATAGGTTGTAAAAATATAATTATAATACATCGAAAAAAACACCATCATCGTTGTAGCAAAGTGACAGTTCTATCGCACAGCTGTAATACTCTAGCTTAAAAATAGCTCTTTCAGTTAGAAAGTCTTATATCTGTGAATATTTACCATCCAAGGCAAAGCGTTGGTCACGAACAGCATATACAGATTATTTGCATGCTTCAGAGCTCTCTGTAACTCCATTAGTGTGACTCACACTACATGGGAAGGTTAGAATGACAGTACAGGAAGTAGTAACTCGGGTAAACTCCTATTCCCCAACAGCAACCGTCATATATGTTCCTAAAGGGCTACTTCCAGCTTAGATAATATATTTTGTTTAGCATTTTCATTTCTTTTTTTTTTCTTCTTTTTGTTTTTTTTTAAAACTTAAAGTCACAGATGCAACTAGATTTCTTCTGAAAACCTAAACTAGGAAAACATTGGAGGACAACTAGTGACTGCAAATGAAAGTGTATAAGCACCAATATGGACTGACATAATGGGTTTTAAGGCACTAGGGCTTTACCGAAGCATTTTACAAAAGTGACTTTAGTTTCTGCAGGTGAGTCTACGGTGAATTTGGTCTCATTGAATGTAAAGATCAGCATATTTGAATATCGCATTTGAAATTTAATCTTGCATTTTATTAGTTCTGAGCATAGATCTCAACCTCTTAAGAGGCCAATGTGGAACACAGACCCTAATAATGTGTGACAAATGGTCAAAATGTGGAACACCCTATTTTCGCACTGCGCGAGACGTGCCTTCGCCATGGAGCATGGTAGAACTGTAAAATTCAATATACACACTTCTCAGATCCAAAAAACTTTATTTGATAATCTGCAATACCATAACCACACCATAAGTAAATGAGGCAGCACTTTACAAAAATAAAAATCACATTTACTACATTTTCTAAAGACATATTGCAATTCACACAAAGTTTAGACCAAGTTAAACAGCATCCTATCATACGTCAGATGTAGACTTATTGTATGCTGCTGTGGCTTTCTTGGCAGCCTCTAAAACATATTTTGGGAGCTTAATATCACAGACATCCAGTTCTTCATTCATTTTGACTGCCAACAAAGAGTTCAGTGTTTTTACACTCAGAGACTGACGCAGTTCAGTTTTCACTTTCCGCACCATACTAAATGCTCTTTCCACTTGTGCATTAGAGTGTGACAAGCAAAGCAGGCTCATCAACAGCTGCTTAAAGAGTGGCAGTTTCCCTTCAGTGCAAAGGTCCCTCAGAAGGTGTGCCCAGTACTGTGACACACATGAGTGGGCCCATCTACTGGGCCTGTCAGATTCACTGTGTCCTCGATCTGATATTGGGTGAACTCATCGATTAGTTGTTCAGCCACAACATCATTTTCACATACACCCAGACGGAAACCAACATCTCTGACAAGCCCTGAAGAAATGTTCAATTTTTTGGCTGGATTAGTAAGTAATGCAGCATCTTTCAGTAAGTGATCCTGTATGGGAAACTTTTTCAGCATTTTCTGCAACACTGCAGTATAAAAAGCTGCAACTTTTTTTGTAAAATTTAAATTCAATAACTGTGCCGGCAATATCCTTCTCATGGCTGTTCATGTACTGCTTGACTTCATAGCCAATCCGCAGTTCACCATTTGGTAGAACACAGCTACTATCAGTCAACACTGACACATCACTGTGTTTGATTAGTCTGACAGCAGTTGCAGGTCTGAGGACTCTGCTAGTGTACTGCTGCAGGAGTTTATGCACAGTGGCATGCAGTGTCAGTAGCTGACTTTCTCTGCTCTGAAGCTATATGTTGAACTCCAATAAGGGTTCCAGTGCATACTTACGGAACATAAAAATCATATGCACTTCATGACTGTAGGTTTTTAGAAATTAAGTCAATCTTAGCAGACCTTGGCTCTGCAGACAGAAAATATGAATTTAGAGCTGGCCACATGTCCAGGGTTCTGTTAATAACCTTACCAAGACTGAGCCATCTAGTAGGTGCATGTCTAATGATCTTGAGGGGGTCAGTATCTGTGAACAAAGCAAATTCCTGCAGTTTTTGTTGTCTTTGTGCACTAGAACTGAAATGGCAGTACATATCTGATATAAGTTCTTCAACTGGTGAATGTAGTGCTTTTACAGCAGCCTTACTGCAGAGATCTGCCAAGTGGCAGAGACACCCCATGTTTATAATTGTGAGCTTCACCTCCTTTAAATGAGACAGCACAGAATTGTGTTTTCCAGTCGTTGAGGCAGCATTGTCTGAAGAAAAGCCCACAATGTTGGAAACTGGAATGTTAAATTTTGTCAGAGTGGACATTAAAGAATCAAACATTGCTTGTCCAGTTCCTGACACACATTCTGGCATATGAAGGAACCTTATCACATTTTTGCTTGCCTTTTCATCAAGGTAACCAACAAGGATGACTAATAGTTTGTCATCTCCCATGTCTGTGCTTTGGTCCATATACACACAGAATGGTAATTTCTGGTAGGCTGCTGCAGCATCATTCTGGTAATGAGGCCCCAGAACATCCCGTGCAATGCATGATGCCTTCGTCCCTCCACATGTCATTTTACAGAGAACATCTTGATCCTCTCCACACTTCTTCATAAATTTCAGGATGTGTTCTCCTGCTGCAAATGATAAGTTGTGTTTAGCAAGGTGAGACACAAAACCAACCTCTGCCTCAACTACCTTTGTACTTGTTAAACTATGAGGTCCAAAGAAATCCACCATAGATCTTCCAGCTGCATGCTTGCAATTCTGCCTGTGTTTCTCACTGTTGGCATGTCTTTGCAGATCATGTCGGCCCCCATGATGGATTGTGAAATCCGTGTTACAAGTCTTGCAGAAAGCAAATTTCACTTCACGCCTACTCATAGAAAGCCAGTCAAAGGCACTTGCCCAACTTGGCTGAAAATTTGTGCATCTTCTCTTCTTTGGGGGTGCGATCTATATCTACATCCCTGTCCTTACTGTAATCTGGATAGTCTGTACCTAGCAGGTTTGTAAAACAGTGGTGTTAAACAATGAAACAAATGGGGCTATAGTGCAGAAAGGAAAATTAGAAAATGTCCTCAATAGCAAAGATACAAGACAATAGGGCCATAACCTACCCGTATCACTGGAAGTTTTCTGACTTTGCACTCTCTTCTCTTGCTCATCTCTGCTCCTTTTGTTTACTATAAAGGCCTGCATGCTTCACTTCCTTGCTTCGATGACACTTTCAATCCGCTGGTGCCCACCTAACCAGTGTTGCAGAAGGGAAGAGTGACTTTCATGACATTCAGTATCCAAAGCACCCTTGATTATCTCAAAATCCATGCCAAGGATAAACACATCCAGCTTAACAAAGGCACTTGCAACACACATCATGACAATACTACTTGCATTTTACATTCACCACTTTAGATGTGTTCTACCCCTGTCCTACAGCAAGGTGGGGGCCTGGCAAAGATGCCTAAAAAGGTACTTAAAACCAGGGCCCTCTGCACTTTTACAAGAATGTGCCATTTAAGACAAAGAATTCAAGATAGTTACACAAAGTTCTACCAAAAACAAAACTGGATACGTTAAAGCATCCCATTACTATAACTCACTTTAGACATCCATCTGGACATACTTCTCAACCTCTTAGTCCAAGAAAACTGGACAAAGCTCAACATAAGAGGGACAAGCAGGACAGAGACTTTAAATATTGCTCTTATAACCTTAGAAATATTGCTCTTATAAGCTTAGAAATATTGCTAGAATATTGCTCTTATAACCTTAGAAATATTGCTAGAATATTGCTCTTATAAACTTAAATATTGCTAGAATATTCCTCTTAAAACCTTAGAAATATTGATCTTATAAACCTAGAAAGTTGCTAGAAGAGGACCAGTCTTGGCATACAGTTTCTCAAAAAAAAAGGCAATTACTTTCAGAGACATACTAGTGGGACAAGCAGTAGAAACATACAACCACTTTAAAAACTGCTCTTATAAACCTAGAAAGTTGCTAGAACAGGACCTGTCTTGGCATACAGTTTCTCAAAAAAAAAAGGCAATTCATTTCAGAGACACACTAGGGGGACAAGCAGCAGAAACAAACACTTTAAATATTGCTCTTATAAACCTAGAAAGTTCCTAGAACAGGACCTGTCATGGCATATAGTTGCTCAAAATAAAAGGCAATTACTTTCAGAGATGTACTAGGGGGACAAGCAACAGAAACATACAAACACTTTAAATTTTGCTGTTATAAACCTAGAAAGTTGCTAGAACAGGACCAGTCTTGGCATACAGTTTCTCAAAAAAAAATAAATAAATAAAAGGCACTTACTTTCAGAGACGTACTAGTGGGACAAGCAGCAGAAACATACAAACACTTTAAAAACTGCTCTTATAAACCTAGAAAGTTGCTAGAACAGAACCTGTATTGGCATACAGTTGCTCAAAATAAAAGGCAATTACTTTCAGAGACGTACTAGGGGGACAAGCAGCAGAAACATACAAACACTTTAAATATTGCTCTTATAAACCTAGAAAGTTGCAAGAACAGGACCAGTCTTGGCATACAGTTTCTCAAAAAAATAAAAGGCAATTAATTTCAGAGACGTACTAGGGGGACAAGCAGCAGAAACATACAAACACTTTAAATATTCCTCTTATAAATCTACAAAGTTGCTAGAACAGGACCTGTCTTGGCATACAGTTTCTCAAAATAAAAGGCAATTACTTTCAGAGACATACTAGGGGGACAAGCAGCAGAAACATACAACCACTTTAAAAACTGCTCTTATAAACCTAGAAAGTTGCTAGAACAAGGACCTGTCTTGGCATACAGTCCCCCCCCCAAAAAAAAAAAATAGACATACTAGGGGGACAAGCAGTAGAAACAGACACTTTAAATACTGCTTTTTTAAACTTAGAAAGATGCTAGAATAACAGAATCTGTTTAGGCATACAAAATTACTATCACTCCAGAGACATACTAGGGACACAAAACAGTGAGACTAAATATTAATACTTACACACTTAGAAAGTTGCTAAAATACCAGGATCTGTACTAGTATACCACTTCTAAAGGGAAATATTTTCAAGTTCAGCCATTACAGCTAAAAGCCTAAAACACTTACCTCTGCTCTGCCTATACACACCACGGTACCACTTCAGCAATACAATCCAAGGCAGCACTGTCACAAATAATCCAATATAAACACCACGGCACAAAGTTGATATTCCAACTCGGTTGTAGAGCAGCGTAGCAGAAAGAAAATCCTCAGCAAACACACTCCTCTCACCGACCGAGTCACCTCTCCATCCTGGCAGGCTAACTTCCACTTCCGAGTCCCACTCCTGCGATATCTTCATCTGCAGCCAGCTGTTCCTTCCTTCCTTCTTCCAGCCAAACTTTTTACGTAGCCAGCAGTCGGTCGAAGCAAAATCTCTGATTCCTGGAAGCCTTTTTCAAGCCATTATTTTGGCGCGAAAAGGCTTCCAGGAACATGATTGGCTTGTATTTTGGAACTCTTATGGCTCCTGACCTCCTCAGACTATCTAATTGATTGGCTCATAGACCAAATTCATGATTGGTCGTAACGTAGCCAGCAGTCGGTCGAAGCAAAATCTCTGATTCCTGGAAGCCTTTTTCAAGCCATTATTTTGGCGCGAAAAGGCTTCCAGGAACATGATTGGCTTGTATTTTGGAACTCTTATGGCTCCTGACCTCCTCAGACTATCTAATTGATTGGCTCATAGACCAAATTCATGATTGGTCGTAAATGTGGTCTGCGAGCCAATCAAAAACTGCAGAGCACAGTCAACGCGGAAGGGTAGCAGAGCTATGCATTGCTTTGTATACCGCAATGTCGATTGGCAGTAATTGCGGTATACAAACCAATCAAAAGCTTTGTAGCAGAGCCACAGCTATTCAATGCGGAACAGCAGAACAGTGGCTTCGCTCTTCATTAAATGTGGAGCGTTACGCATAATCCGGAGCACTTGGATGCTCTGGTTCCGAGCAATAAATGGAAAGCTTTTGGCACTTTTCCTTGATGACTAAGGGAAGATCGTGGGATATGGATATTCTGCGTCCCATCCATACAATTTGATTTTGTTTTTTTGCTGCTGTCAAAACCCTTTGGACATCTTGAAGGTTAAGCATTTTGACATAAATCTGTCTAGGGGTATCTGCATTTTTCCTTGTATAAAGGGCTCTATGGAGTCTTTCAATTACGATTCCACTGCTGTTCTCGTTGGTCTTTAGAATGAATTCAAATACCTGCATAATAGTTTCTGGTAGTTGGTTATGTTGATAATACTCTGGTATCCCTTTCACCAGCAAATTATTACATCGACTACTAGATTCTAAATCTATATGTTTCTGATGGATGTCAAGCAGAGTAGAACTTTTTGTATTCAATTCATCTTTCAGTAAGGATATCTGGTGTTCATTGGCTTTGGTGTTCTCTTCTATATTGTCCATGTGCATCCTCATCTGATTTATTTTGTTACCAAAGGTAGAAAGTTGATCGGAGAATCCTTGGATTGCCAATTGCAATGGTAACAGGGCTTCTTTCAGTTTCTCCATGTGAACGCTCGGTTCCAACTTCTGTTTAGAGCTGGATTTCTTTAATTCAAGTTGTTTATTTGTCTTCTGTCTTTTAGGTATAGTTTCCTTCTCTGGGGAAGCTATAGCTGACAGTTTGGTCTTGCAGGTTTGTTTCTCCACAGTCTCAGATTCCTTTGACATTTTCTAATAGTAATCAAGATCCGTTTCGGATAGCAGCTGGCCGTGTGCTTTCCATAGGCCTGAAAACTACACGTGGTGGGTGGTCTGGTCTGTCGGAACTCTTGAGAGCTCAAAATAACTGATAACTATCGATATTCAGGATCAAAGCATTTCATTTAGACCAGATGTTTTTTAGGTTACATGTATTAGTCAGTAGATAATTTTTTTAGATGTAAATGTATGGCTATTGATTTGATTCTATTATTTTTGAGCAGGAGCCTCATGGAGAGGGTGTTCATAGGACCTCCACTATCTTGGAATTACCGTGCTAAAAACTCATATTTATTCTTTTATTTATTTATTTTTTATTTATTTATTTATATTTGTTGACCGGGAGTGGACGACTGGATGTAGGTCCATTTTCAGTAGAGGACCGGGGAGAAAAGCTCCACAGTTAAAATAGACAGTACTTACATTTTATTACATAGCAAATAACAATTTACATAGCAATTACTTACAACATATTTACAGATGAAGAACACAGTACATCAGTAGACAACTAGAATCTTTATCTGTGAAGTATATAACAGACATTAACAAATGTTACAATAAGAAGTTCCTGCTTTATAATAAGTACTAGGCTTATGAGGATCTGAGCTTGCTATAATCAAGGTAGTTAGTGGAGTGGAAAGAAAGGTAGTGGTTGGATGGGGTGGGTAATATTAGAGTGGGAGTTGCAAGGGCATAGCCAGCATGTTTTTAGGTGTGCTTTTATTAAAGTTTTGAAGTGGGTGCATGATGGTATGGAGGTAATTGTGGGTGGGAGGGAGGTCCATAATTTGGCTATGGTGCAAGAGAATAGTGCTTCACCAGCAGAGTTATTGGCTTTAGTGATCTGCAAGTGATTTTTGTTTTATGGATCTTAGTGGTCTGGTGGTGCGATAGGGCTGGAGTAGATTCTGGAGGGATGGGACATTTAGTGGATGGTTTACTAGTTTGTGGGCGAGTGAGAGTTGATACCATTGAAGGAGGTGAGGGAGTTCAAGCCAGCCCAGTTCAGCAAGTGAGAGACAGTGGTGACTACGGTAGTATGCCCCTGTGGCAAATTTGGCGATTTTGTTGTAGCAGGTCTCTAGCTTGTTTAGATCACATTGCCTTAGGTTGGTATATATTGGAGAGGCATAAAGTAGGGTGGAGATAAGGTGGGAATTTGCTATTGAAATCTTTGCTGCTTTGGTGAGAAGTTGCTTATTTCTGAATAACGCTCCTAGTTTTTTGTGGACTTTTTTTATGGTCATGGATATGTGAATGTCAAATTTTAGTTTATTGTCTATTTCCACTCCTAGCAATTTGGTGTGTTCAGTTGGGTATATAGTGGTGTTGTCTTTTGCTGTGATGTTAAAGTGAGGGTTGCTTTGAGTATGTTTGGTGGGTTGGAAGATAAGTAGTTTAGTTTTGTTTGGGTTGAGTATTAATTGGGCATCGGATAACCAAGTTTCAACAGAGGCAAAGGCTTCCTGTGTGACTTTTTGCAGTTTGGGTAGGGACTGGGCTGAGCAGATGATGGTTGAGTCATCTGCATATTGTATGAATGTACCATGTTTGGTGGCAGAGGCTAGATTATTGGTGAAAACAGAGAAGAGTAGGGGTCCAAGGATGGATCCTTGGGGAACCCCTATGGAGACAGGTAGTTGGGGAGATATGTCATTCTGCCATACAACGGATTGTTGGCGGTCAGACGGGTAACTCTGAAACCAGTTGGTGACTGATTGTGAGAAGGATAGGTTATTGAGGACAGAGATAAGTTGTTTGTGTGGGACCATGCCAAATGCTTTAGATAGGTCTAGGAAAGTAGCAGAGGAGAGATAGCCATTGTTTTTATGCTGAAGGATGGTGTTAGTAAAGCAGAGTAAGGCAGTGGTGGTGCTATGGTTTGGTTGGAAACCATGCTGAGTATTGGAAAGGAGGTTGTTAGTAAGGAGGTAGTCTGAGACCTGAGAGTGTATGCATCTCTCTATTCTCCTATTTCTTATATGCTATATAAGCAACCTAGGTGCAACAATTTTAGGCAAACCTCCTGGAGTCAGAAGAAAAGCTCCTCAGTACAATAAAAAAAACAATCAAAATAAAAATGTGTTACATTCATAGTATGACATTATTAACAATAATCAACAAAAGAGTTGAAATCACATTTAGTACCATTAAAATTATGAGCAATATATAGCAGAATATATATTCTTCCTATTTCTCATATGTGTGCGTGTGTGTGTGTGTGTGTGTGTGTGTGTGTGTGTGTGTTTGGGAGAGAGAGAGTGTATGCAAGCTATGGTGACATAATGGAACACATTGTAGGAGTGTTTCTACAAGTGTTTCACAGTTAGGGTAGTTCCTAAGTAAGGTTATAGATGTGATTTTGTATATGTGTGTGTGAGTTATTATATGTATTTTGTGTCCAAGGTGCCTTGTATAGTCGGTAGTGTTATAATAAGGATTTTTCTTTGCCTCCTGTTCCATCTTACTAAAATACATTACCCATAACCCTAACTTCTCCCTTACCCCAACCCTCTTCTTTAACTCAGAAAAAAACATCACAACCACAATTCAGATGAATTATATCTGAAGTCAGTGGTATGGTTAATGAATCACAAGAAGAAACTCTTCCTTTTGCAATCTGTTATGTTTTGGTATGTTATGGCATTGTTTCATGCACCACGTTTGAACTTGTATGGTTAAATCATTATGTCCTTAGATCAACTACCATAGATACACACATCTAAAACACATTTACTTGAACTTCAGAGATTCATAAAATAATATATAAATGTTCATACCAAATACCAGCAAAAGAGAATATAACAGCCACGTCATTTATTTATTTATTTGCAGTTTGTTAACCAAGAAAGTCCACTGGGTTGTGCAGAGTTCATTTTCAGTGGAGGCCCGGGTAGAAAAGCTCCTCAGTACAATAAAAAAAAACAATCAAAATAAAAATTTGTTACATTCATAGTATGACATTATTAACAATAATCAACAACAGAGTTGAAATCACATTTAGTACCATTAAAATTATGAGCATCGATAGTATAGCATTATCTAACAATATTAGATTACAAAAAAATGTATACACACAGACACACACACACACACACACACACACACACACACACACACACACACACACACACACAGAAGCACACATGCTCCCTCTCTCTCTCTCTATATATATATATATATATATATATATATATATATATATTACTGTTCATAACACTCTCATATTGGTTAGATACATTTAAACTAAAAAATAAGGATCTTGCTTACTTTTTCTAGAAATGCTGTTTCCTCAAGGAAAAGGAAGACAGTTCCTTACTCCTTTCAGTTAAATAATAATAATAGAAAAAAAAACACTAATCTCCAATAGTACCTCTATCAACTTGCTCATGTGTGCTAAACCTAACCATAAATCTATATAATCTCTGCCTTCTTTCTATTGAGGAATGTTTGAAAAATGCCTCTAATCCCAACCCTACACATTAGGGGCTAAAATACCCTTTCCCTGATAGTACTACTAATTAAGACAGACTTAAAAACATCAAAATAATTAATTAAATAAAAACACCCAAGCATACCAACATATATATCCCCATTCCCTACCTATTTACCTCATGTTCATCAATGCATGGTTCTGTGACTCAAGCACACAGCAGAGTCTGCATTTGATGAATTCTGACTCCAGGAGGTTTGCCTAAAATTGTTGCACCTAGGTTGCTGTTGGAAAGAAGTCAATGAATGACATTTGAATCTAAACGGAAGCATATTGCATTATCTAGAAAGACACTATGTAATATGTCAGTTTTGTTTTTCGTTCTTTTACTGATATCTGTTTGTAGTATTAAGTTGCCAGTCTAGTTACAATTATTGCAGTGGAACATTCCAAATATATACTTTCAAAGAGAGCTAGGGCAGCATTTTTAATAGAAGGGCACAGGTCACCTTTAAGTACAATATTGAAGAAAATCTTGAGGACTTCTGTTATGGCATTGACTGGATATAAATGAACTAGCCTTATGTAGTTGAAATTTTCACAACAGTGCACTGATCTTGCAAAGACAGGTGTTGTAAATGTCAACACAACTGAATGTCAGGTAAGGTTTGGAAGAAATGAAGCAACTGGAAAAGCTGAAATAATACAAAAACGAGCAGCCAGTAATCCAAACACGTTTAATAAAACTCACTTTGATGTCTCGGCCAAAGCCTTCAAGGAGTAAAACACAGTACAAGACACTTGCCTTAAATACAAAAAGCAATTAACACTTACTCACATACTTAAATGAATAGCCTCCGATTACATTCCTCATTTACAGCTCTAGGGGATAGAGTATCACATTTTAAAATATAGACTGATTCTTTAAATAACATTTTTTTATAAGTGTTGTATTAAACTGAGAGATCACTATTTTTTCCAAAACAGTACCTTGCAGTCCATTACTGTTCCCATGATGAAACGTATTAAAATGTACAACTATAGAACTCTCTTCTTTCTTATTAATAATGTCTCTCACATGTTCTAACAATCTAATTTTGAAAAGACCTATTTGTCTCCCCAATATAAAATTTGTTACGAGGACACCTGTGAGCATATACAACGCCCTCTGTATTACAACTAAAATAGTCCCATACTCTAAAAGATATATTATTGATTTTAGAAAATCCTTTAAACACATACTTGCAAGCTTTACATTTACCACAACTGGTTGTACCACATGATGTTGGTGTATGTATTATATTCATTGGGGAATACTAAATCTACCCTTCACTATAAAATTATGTATACTCTTTCCTTTTCTATAGGAAATTGCAAGTTTCTTGTTTAACCATTCAGAAACATTTCTTGAGGGCATCAAGTATTCCCAAAAATGTTTTACCTGTTCTATAACTTTAGAACTAACACAACTATATGTTGTAACAAAATAAATGGTGTCATCCCTCTCTCTTACAAATCTAATTTCCTCTGTCTTCTCCTATCCAACCTGTCCCTTCTACTATCCCTCTCTGTAAATTTCTCCCAACTTTTATTAATTACTTTTTGATCATAACCTCTATTTCTGAACATCTCAACAGTTCTATCCAACTCATATTTAAAATTCATTTAATTAATACACAGTTTAGATAACCGAAGGAATTCTCCGAAAAGAATAGCTTGAAAGGTATGAGAAAGATGACTTTCAAAGAGTGCTAGAGCAGCATTTTTAATAGAAGGGCATAGGTCACCTTTAAGTACAATATTGAAGAAATGTTTGAGGACTTCTGTTATGCCATCGATAGGATATAAATGAACTAGCCTTATGTAGTTGACATTTTCACAACTTTGCACTGATCTTGCAAAGAAAGGTGTTATAAATGTCAACACAACTGAATGTCAGGTAAGGTTTGGAAGTAAAACAGAAAAGCACAAGAAACAGGCATAAAATAAGCCACTGTGAAAATCCACCGACCTAGCACATGAAGCAAGCCATTACTAGAACACAGGAGCAGAACAAAAGAGAAGAAACAGGATAGATGGGACAGTTTAATGAGAAAATAGACAGCATCCTTGAAGAAATTTCAAAAATGAGTTATACTCTGGCAAAATTTATAAAATCCAATGACAAGTGCTTGGAGTCAATGGAGAAAGTGCTAAATAAACACAATATAGATGAGATTCAGAAAGTACATCAGGAAAGTGGCAACTGGCTTGCAAGGGCAGATGCATTATAGAAAGAAGTTACTGAAAAGTTGGCTGAATTAAAGAACAGATTAAGAAGAGAGAGCATTACTCAATGGAAATAAGGCAGAGACTGTGTAGAATGCACAAGAAAAGTGTTTTGGGAATCTACTGATGTAAAGGAAGAGGATATTATTCTTGATAAAAGCACATGGAGCATTTATTCCCAGTAGAAATGTGAAGAAAGCCCTCAGCCAATTTTAATAAAATGCCAAAACTAGCTACTTAAATAGTTACTTTTATCCAAATTGTAGGTTAGAGTGATAGACTTGAAAGTGGACAGTCATAAGGTATTTGTGGTCAACGATTTTTCCTCTCTTGATAAGAATTAAATTAAATGCATTTAATCTTGTTTTTTTTGCGGCTGTAGAACTGCTAATATGAGATTTAAGATACTATAACCTACAATCCTGAAAGTATTCTAAACACTAAAAATTCAAACACCATGCTGTTTGGCAACCAAACAAGACTAGCCAAGAGCCACTTGCCTCTTCATGCTAAAGACTGTGACAATAATCCCATTGAGACTACCACTTCCTTTAGATATCTAGTTATATGGCTAGACTGATCCTGCAACTTCCAAGAAAACATTGAGAAACTATGAAACAGCATCAACTACTTCCTTTTCTGGGCCAGCAATACTTCTCAGTTTTTCTCTAACTCTGCTAGAGTAGCTATAGGAAAGGGTGTCCTTCTCACATAACTTGAATATATACACCACTTTTTTGCCTCTGCTTCTGTCTCTGCCAGAACCTTAACCACTCTTCAAACCATGTCAGATAATACCTGCCATTTTATAGCAGACATTCACCAATGATGATGCCACAATATGAACAGAAGATGATTTATTTTAATAATTGGCTTAGGTTTTGCTGTCATTCTAGGGGACATTATCTGTCAGTATGGGAGGACATGGTTAATAAACCACATTACTTTGCCAAGGATGGTCCATACCTGACCCCTCTACAGTTTCATATATTGGCTAAGACATTGCCCTCCTTCACAAAGCCTTTTTTAGGCAATGCCAAATTTACAGACCTTCCAACATAACAAAATCAACCCAAGGAAATCTAAAGGTGTTACTGCTCAATGCCAGGAGTCTAAACAAGAAGCTCCAATCCCTCCAAGCTCTCCTCACCTTGGAGAATACAAACATCTAGGATGGTTAAAGAGGATGATGCACTGGAGTTCACTCATGTTCAGATTACCATATAAAATGCCTCATACCATATCATAACAAGCCATAGGTCACCCTCTGTATTCCATGAAACCCATAGCTCATACTTAGACTAATTGGAGAAACTCACCAGTCAATCAAATACCATACTCATGAGAGAATTTAATTATCCCTCTTTCAACTGCCAGTCCTACATGTCACCAAATTTACAGGCACAGAGATTCCTAGACTTTGGAAAGACAAATACTCAGGACCAAATAATGCATACTCTTAAGAGTTACAAACTGGTACTCACAAATATGGAAAATGCTACCCCCCACTGCCAGTATCTTGTCCTCTCTGTTAATATCAGACCACAAAACAGTCTCTTTCAAAATAAGAATCAGTTCTGTAACTCTAACAAACCCTGTGACATTTAGAAACTACCCTAAGGTGAATTACCTTTTATTAAGTGATATCCTGTCAAAATCTCAAGCTCCTCCAAACCCAGATAACATACCAACCTGCATGGAATTATTCACAAAGGTCTGTACAACCATGTCAGTAACTGCATAGACACTGTGGTGCCTACCAGAGGTAAGCCCAAAACTCAAACCACCCTGGTGGAATCCAAAATTAAACATAAAAAAATAGCTACAATTAGGAAGTGTAACACACTCTGGTTTACCAAGGATCCCAGGAACTACAGAATCATTAGTCTGACTAGTCTCATATGCAGCTTTGTTTTATTGTTTCACTGCATTTATGTACTGTTTTAAACTGTTTTAACATTACTTAACTGTAAACTGCTTTTTCATACTGAGAGTTGTATTTTCTGTTTGTGAGTGCTCTATCTGAACTTTTCAGTGCATTTTTGTCTGTTAAAAGCATTCTCGAGTCTGCTTCTTGATCTGTTTAAAACTTTCATTTAGTGGCTACAGCTAGGAACTGTAATAGTGTGCATTACTATAATTGCTCTTTTTATTTAAATTACTAAATTGTAAACTGCTTTTTCATACTGAGACTTGGATTTTCTCTTTGTGGGTGTTCTTTCTATGCTTTTAAAGTGAGGTTTCTGTGTTCTGCTCAGGGGGCATAATCTTGATAGAGGCCTGTTGTGTAGGCTGGAAGTTTTGTTTGTGTTTCTGGCAGCCATTTTCTGTTGATTGTCTTCATTATTATTGAGACTAACAAGGCCTCCTAGCCTTCTGTACTACTAGTGATTGGGTAATAGCAGGGGCTGAGTAGTAATCTGATCTTCCAACTCTTCCATTCTTACTGCTATATAAACCCTGTGTCTTATAAAGGTTCTGCTTGCATTGTCAGGCTCTGGATTGCATTGCATAAGAGGAAATTCCTTAAGATTCCAAGAGCAGGCTAAGTTATTTCTTACACTTATTATACTGAATTGCACTTCTGAAATGCTTATAATTGTGCTATACAGTTGATCTACTATATTTTTGCGCTGTTATAAAGTTTTTTTTTATTGTTTCACTGCATTTATGTACTGTTTTAAATGTTTTAACATTTCTTAACTGTAAACTTCTTTTTCATACTGAGAGTTGTATTTTCTGTTTGTGAGTGCTCTATCCGAACTTTTTTGTGCATTTTTGTCTGTTAAAAGCATTCTCGAGTCTGCTCCTTAATCTGTTTAAAACTTTAATTTAGTGGCTACAGCTAGGAACTGTCATTTTTTCCCACCCACCCTAGTGTTGTGTGTTCTTATACTTGGTGGCCTTGCAGTTGCCCACCCATACTGTATATTTGATCTGTGACACTCCTCCCAGTCTAGTGTCATTAGTCAACTCAATCTAATAAAGAACATTTGTGAAGGCCAACCCACTCAGATTCTTAACATTGAATTAACTTCTGTTCCAGCTTTCTCCATTTCCACTTTACTGGGAAAAAAAAAAATCTAAGTTTGCTTCCCCCCTTTCCTGTGGCAGGTCAGATATGGATTTGCTGTGTCCAGGACTGTTTGTGAGCTCCTAAGCCCCCTCCCCCCTTAACTGGGGTTAAAGTATTCCTGGCGCCATAAAGTCTGTTTTTCAAAATTTCCCTTGCAACTAGACAGCTTTTTAGTTTTAGCACTCATCTGTTTCTTTGATCTCAGCACTTGTTCAGAACTCATTGTAAGCACTAAATAAGTTACAAATTACTACAGCACTCAACTCTCCTCACTTGTCTAGAGGAAAACAGTTTTTAGTACTTAATAAATAAGCACCTATCCAGGCATGTCTAAAGGTCAGCTCCTGGTGTTTTCTCCTGTCTACCTGATGAATCTGGGCATCTTGGGACAATGCAGCAATTGCCTCATGTACACAGACAACCCTCTCCTCCTACCACCCAACACTATGACCTGTGAGAGATGCACTTATATAGCCAAACTGGAAGCAAAGCTCTCTTTACCAAAGACTGGTCTAGACAGTCAAGAGGAGAAGGTAAACACTTGCAATGCACTCCACTCATCACATAGTCCCTCAAAACCTACACCACCAAAACACACACACAGAACCACAAAACACACACCTACATTCGCGGAGGCTTTCAGTACTAATCTGCCCAAACAACAGAGACCTCCAAAGCAAAAATGCAAGCAACCTCCACCCCCCAACACAACCCGAATGACACATAGCCCACATACACAGTGTGCCACTCCACTACAACCCATAAGGCATAACGTACCCAACACTCTAATCATAGGTGACTAGTCAGGCACACTGACGTTCCACTCACCAGGCTAAACAAGGAAAAAGTTACTGTCAGCTGCCTGTCAGGTGCCAGGATCCACCACATAATGCACGCACGCACTCAGGTCACTCCACAACAAGTACAAATATGACTCTGTCATTGTCCATGTTGGTGTGAATGACCTGAGACGTACCTCCCTGGACTACAAGAAAAGAGACATGGAGGAGCTCTCTGATCTTGTAGCCCAGGCCGGTATGACCCTAGCCCTGAGTAACATCCTGCCATCACCCAGAATGACACCACAGTACAAGGAAAAAATGATTGACTTTAACAATTGGCTAAGCTTCTGATGTCATTCTAAGGGAATCCAGTATCTGTCTGCCTGGGATGACATGATCAACAGACCACGCTGCTTTGCCAGAGATGGCCTGCACCTGTTGCCCTTGGGATTCCTGATACTGGCCAAGGCTCTTGCCACCCCTATAGTGCCTTTTTTAGGCAAGGTTCAAATGACAAATTTACCACCGTAACAGGTACAAGCAAGCAAAATCTGAGGGTAATGCTAGAAGTCTAAACCTCAAAATGCACTAACTCGAGGCACTCCTTAAAATGGAGAACATTGACATCTGTGCAGTGACAGAGACCTGGTTCAAAGCTCCAGAGAGCACCCCTGCATTACCAGGCTATAATTCATACCACACCTTTCGGCCACCAAACCCGGACCGAAACACTAAAGGTGGAGGCGTGTCCATATTCATTAAGGATATCCACACCTCCAAGCTAGTTGCTCAGCATAATGCATCCGAAATTATCCAAGTTCAACTAACTGTGGGCAAAACCGCAATCCAGATTGTAGCTTGCTACAGACCCCCCACCATGACCCAGGATTCCCACTCCTCTTTTCTTGATACACTGGAAAATATTAAGGTACGACCCAACACTCTAATAATGGGTGATTTCAACTACCCTACCATTAACTGGGAAAACTACTCATGTACCAACTCTTTTGCTCAACGTTTTCTGGAAATCATCAATTCCAATGCTTTGGATCAACTTATCCACACCCCCACCAGAGGCAGCAATATCCTAGACCTGGTCATCACCAACATGGGTGACCGGTGTTCCACACCAGAGGTCAGCTCCTTGTTGGTCAGATCCGACCACAAGCTAATCACCCTAGACATCCACATCCCGATTCCCACCACCCATTAGGAAAACAACCGTAAAAAAATTCTCCAAAGCCAACTTCACGCTTCTTAAGACAGAAGTGGCAAACTTCATGACACCCATGCAGATGGACAATAGAGGTACGACTGCTGAATCCTACACAAATGTGCTTTATAAGCACTTACACGAGAGCATGGATCATGCTATCCCTAACAGAACCAAAATGCTATCCTCCAAAAAAAGGAAGCCAATCTGGTGGTCTTCTGCCATAAACAAACTACAACAGAAGTAAGAAACTGTTGCAAAAAAGAGTAAAATCTCACGATTGGAGGAACTCCCTGGTCAGCCTCAGTAAGAAGCTGAGATCCCTCATAAAATCCTCAAAAGCTAGATATGAAAACAAAATTGCTACTGATTCTAAAGACAACCACAAAGCATTCTATAGCTATGTCAAAAATCTCAATGGCAACACTCAGATCTGCTCTGAGTTACAGCACAATGACACTAAATATACAGAACCAACTGATATTGCCAACATCCTGGCAGATAGGTTGAGTGCTAACTTTACCCCCCTCTCACCCCATAAAGGGCCTATCTTTATACCGGAAGAATGCAAAGTTCCTGTAATCACGGCTGCACAGGTAAACTTCACTCTCCAAAGCCAAGAACACAGCATCCATGGGACCTGACAACATCCCAGGCTGCCTTCTACATGAACTACAGAATGAACTGACACCCCACCTAAGTACCATGTTCAATCATAGCCTCACCTCTGGCTTTGTGCCCATTGAATGGCGCACCGCGACAGTTATCCCACTCCACAAAGAGGGGGCCACAACAGACCCCAGGAACTACTGCCCCATTAGCCTGACGAGCCTCGTCTACAAGGCCATGGAACGTATCATCATGGAACTCATAAACAAAGACATTGGAGATCTCCAAACACTGGACCCCACGCAGTTTGGGTTTGTAAAAGGCAGATCATGTCTCCTAAACCTGATAGAATTCTTTGAAGTACTCACCAAATCCATAGATGAGGGGTAACATGGTTCACACAGCCTATCTAGATCTCGCCAAGGCATTCAACACCATCCCCCACTCTGGAATTATAGATAAACTCACTAAACTAGGTATAAATCCCTATGTCACAAGATGGGTTGCCAACTGGCTTACTGAAAGAACCCACACTGTAAAAGTAGCAGACTCCAAATCAGACTTCAGACCAGTGACAAGTGGAGTACCACAGGGTTCAGTCCTGGGTCCTCTCCTGTTTGGTATCTACTTCTCCGAAGTACAGGCTAACACAGAAGGCCTTTGGCTAACTAAATTTGCAGATGACTGCAAACTAGGAGCCATAATTGAAACTCCTAATGATGTGGACATCCTACAAAAGGGCCTCACTGAGACAGATGCCTGGTGTCAAAGACATGGTCTCAAGCTCAATGCCAAAAAGTGCATTGTCATCCCCTTTGGTAAAAATTCTGTACCCATGAACTATCACATAGGTGGTAGTCTACTTAACACTGAAAGTGTGATAAGAGACCTTGGGACACAGGTGGACAGCAGTCTCTCCTTTGATAATCACATCGCCAAAGTAGTCAGGAAATCCTTCTATGTGGCACACTTCATCACAAAAGGTTTCTCATCCAGAAAAAAAGAGGTCATTGTTCCCCTCTATGCATCACTCATTAGACCCATTATAGAGTACAACGCCCCTTTTGGTATGCACCTCACAAGACATCTGCAACAACTGGAAAGACCGCAAAAATACCTCACAAACAGGATTACTGGCCTCAAACAGATGCCTTACGCAGACCGTCTCAAAAAACTCCAGCTTTACTCCGTCGCATATCGCCTACTCAGAGGCGATCTCTGCCTAACATACAAAGCTATGTCAAACCCAGAGCTGTTGGACATGCTCCACTTAAAGAATTCCCAATCCCTCTGAGCTACACGTTCTAGGGACCTAAACCTTGTCACCACAATAAACAGAACATGCTGGAGGGATAGATACCTGTCCCAGAGACTTCCCATACTCTGGAACAGACTGCCTATCTATGTCAAACAGAGCTCCTCATTAGCACTCTTCAAGAAAAATCTTGATGATTGGATGGGTAATAGGAAATTCACCCCTGGGATCACTTCTGTGGTTCTGTTTGACAGGGGTACAGAAAAATAATTTTCTTGGGTGGCGAAAGCCAGGGTACATTTTTGGCTAGGCTTGTATAGGCCCTAGGGTCAATAGCCTAGTACCTACCTATGAACCTATGAACACAATAAATAAATGAAAACTGTTTCATCAATCTGAATAGACACCTAGGAGGACTAATTAAGTCCAACAAGAAAATTGTGAGGTAAATATATCATCCCATGCCAAGGACAACAAGAAGGCCTTCTTTAGCTATGTCTGATACATGACTGGCAGCACAGAACAGTATGCTGAACTGCTGGTAAATAAAGCCATGCTCAAGGAACTGGGAAATATAGCAAGACTTCTGGCTAACAATTTTAGCTGGAACTTTGCCCCCCCCCTGGAAATACCATTTAACATAACTCCTCCAACAATCAGAAGGGAGTAGGTCTTAGATGTGCTGTCTAAGGCCAAGAATACAGCTTCAGTAGGCTCTGATAATATCCCAGGATGTCTCCTAAATAGCTTGAAGTAAGACCAATCAGACCTACTGGAGTCACTATAAAACCATAGTCTCTGCAAAGAGTTCATGCCACACAAATCAAGTCATCCTTCTGCACAAGGGCTGACCATCAATGGATCCCAGGAACTACAGAATCATTAGTCTGACTTGTCTCATATGCAACGCCATTGAAAGAATTATCATGGAAATGATTCACAATAACATAGTTAGGAAACCTTTAGACATGGGACCAACTCAGTTTGGTTTCATTAGAGGCAGGTAATGCTTACAGAATGGTGGACTTCTTTGAGAAGGTCATCAAGGCAATGGATAAGGGGAAATGGTGCATACTGCATAACTAGATTTAGCTAATGCATTTGACACAATACTCCACTCAGGAATTGTAAATAAAGCCACTGAATTAGGTTTTTATCCCTATGTAAATCACTGGATAACCAGCCTGCTCAAAGACTGGACTCAGGCAGCTAAGATTGGAGAGACTACCTCCACAAAGAGGCTGGTCACTACTAGAGACCCCAGGGCTCTGTGCTCAGTCCAGTCCTTTTTGGCATCTATTCTTTGAAAGTCAAGGCCAATGTTAAGGGACTCTGGTTTACCAAGTTTGCAGATGATTGTAAGTTAGGAGCATTCATAAACCCCACCCCACAGAGACTAACATCTTACTCCCAGGAAGGTCTAACACAGACTAATGACTTGTGCCAAAGCAATGGCTTCAGCTCAATGGCAAGAAATGCTTTTGGGAAGTCAGCCACCCAGGGAAACTACCTCTTTGATAAACACCCCTAAAAGAAGATGCAGTAGTCAGGGATTTGGTGACTCATGTAGACAGTAACTTGGCTTTCAAATATGTGCTTAAGGTAGTAAGAAGATCATACTAACCAATCAGTTATGTCTAGGGAAGTCATAGTGCCACTGTGCTCAGCCCTCATCAAACCCATCACTGAGTGTAACATCCTCTTCAGTAAGTAACTGACCAGGTACATGCAATAACTGGAACATCCACAGAAGTTCCAAACAAAAAGAATACAGGGTATAAGCACAGTGTCCTTTACAGAGCTCATCAAAGGCCTTTCTCTATACTCTGTTTCCTACAGACTGCAGATGATTTATTTCTGGCACACAAGTGCATCCTTGGATCCCACTTTGATGGACCTTATACACATCTGCAACACGAGCAGCACAAGCACTACTATATCGAAGGATTTAAACTTTGCTTGCAACTTACATAGGATATATTGGAGAAACAAGTAAGTATCTCAGAGATACCCTATTTTCTGGAATAGACTTCACATCCATCTAACACAGAACCATTCCTTAACCCTATTAAAGAGCAGCCTGGAGGGGAAACCAGAAATTCATCCCTGGTCAGACACCTATGTCTCTGACAGAGAGAGGCAGCTGTTAAATCATGACCTGACTAACATGCACCCCTTAAAATAACTGCTAAGGCACAATAAGTCATGGGTAACATTTTGGTTGCATGGCTAGGCTTATAAAGGCCCCAGTTGACATTATCCTAGTATACACTTATGAGCCTATGAAACCTATATGAATTTTGGGGTAAGTAAAAAGTAGGTGCTATGTTTTAGAAAGGAAAATAAATTTCTAAATAGTACACTAAAAATAGTTACTTATACTGGTAACATGGGGGCTGGCATAAACATTTGAGAACATTAATTAGTGCTTCTTAAACAAAAAAAATGCACCAAATGGGCACTGCTCCTATCAGACATAAGGATAAATGTTACTTAGAGTGGGGCATGATATACATACATAAGGGTCATCGGCAGAGTTTTATCAGCTTTTTTGTTTGTTTAATTGGTTAAGGGACCTAAATAATAAAAATAGGGAGATAAACATGGCATTATATATAAAAAAGGAAATATTTGTTAAAGGATGCAAGAGAAAATAGTCACAAAATACACAAAATGAGTACGTTTTTTTTTTCCTTGGAATGTAAATGACTTGACAGATAGTGCAAAACTAGCAAAAATTATAACATCTCATATTGTCATGCTTCAAGTGATACACCTGAGAAAGGTTGAGCATCAGATACTTATTAGGAAAGGATTTAGGGAGGGCATACAGTATGGATGTCAGGATGCAGAAACTAGGAATGGACTTTCAATTGAAGTAAGGTGGACACTGGAAGTTAAACAAGTTAAGATGGGTACCAAAAGTAGACATATGGTTCTTAGCGGATAATATTCAGTGGTCAAAATTACCACAGCAAGTGTGTATGCACCACAAACAAATGAGGAACAGAGAACAGTATAATATAATGAATAAATTTTACAAGTTTTCACAAAGTTATACTACTAATATCCAGGATATGAAATATAATTACAGATAGGGTGGATGTGTGCTGCCATCCCTTGTAGTAGGAAGGCAATTCCACTGGTGATTCCAGAGATGATCTCTGGTAGAGGCTGGGAATGTTGTAATTGGGAACAGTGATTCAAACTGAGACAGGGTGATGGACAAGGTTAAACTTCTTCAGAGGTTGGATGATATGCCTGCATACCTTTTGCATGTCTGCCTCTCAGACATCACCATAAGGATGAGAAGGGAGGGAAGGACTAACAGAGGTAGATCAGAAAATGTCACATTCACAATGGCTCTAGCCTTTTTGGAGATAGTGTGGAGGGTTAAGAAGTGGCTGGTCAACCCAGGGATGGATAAGGGGCACTAGGTAGAAGACCAAACAATGATGCAGAGAGAAGAAAAAACTCTCCAGAAAAGAACATATATGCTTATAAAAGATGTAGCAGTATCCTGTGCAGAGTGGCAGAATTATCCATTATATGCATACAGACATGGAGAGATGGAGCATGCATGAGTTTAGACAGGTTATATCTAACAGAAGAACAGATGTATTCAGTAACAGAGTTTGTGATCTCCCTGACAACATTACCAGATTATGCAGCAGTGAGTGTAGAACTTTACTTTTGAAACAACACTGGGAAGAAAAAAAAACACAGTTTTGATTTCTGGCTCATTTATTCAGAACTTTCCTGTGCCTGGCTCAGACTCCTGTGACTACAAGACGATGGGATTACATCTAAAATGATCTGTGCCCCTACAAAACTGATATAAGTATTTTTTTGCACTTGTTCTAACTATCTCAGTGCTATTTAACAGTTTTGTACTGAATGTATTGATATGTTTGAATTTATCACTGTTTTTCAGCCTGCACTTGTTAAAGAATTGACATCTGTTGGTTACTATATTGCCCATAGGTCATTTCAACAGTATCCTGATATTTCTTGACCTTTTCTGATACTGCAAAAGTTGTTCTGAGTTTATCAAGGTTCTCCTAAGTTTGCCAAAATATTTCTAAGTTTTGCAAAGTTTTTCTGTTTGTAGAAATTTTCCTAGGTTTGTAAACATTTTTTCTGTATTTGGCAACATTTCTCAGGGTTTGTAAACTTATTTCTGAGATTCCTGATACTGCAGGAGTTATGCCTTTTATTCTAAAGCATTTGATACTGCACCTAAGTTCAAAAAACATTTTGTTTTATATTAAGGTTTTATTCTGTACTCTGGTGACAGCAGAGGGCTGATTTTAACCCATCTGAGTTTGGAACAGCTAGTGGAAGTAGGCTTATTGGGTGCTTATTTGGACTTAACTGTGTGAAAGATTTTCCATTTTGCTGGTATAACCTTACATTTGTGTAAGACTGTGCTCATTTATTCAGATCTTCCCTGTCCCTGGCTTGGACTGCTGTGACTACAAGACCATTGAATTGCATCTAAAGCCATATGTGGACCTACAAAGCTGATAGGTTTTTTTTTTGTAGTTGCTCTAGTTCATTGCTATTTAAGAGTTTTGTGCTGCATTTATTGATTTTCTTGAATTTATCACTGCTTTTCAGCCCACACTTGTTAAAGAAATGCCACCTGTTTGTTACTGTGCTGCTTTTAGGTTTTTTTTAACACAATTCTGATATTTCCTAACCTCTTCTGATACTGCAAAAGCTGTTCTGAGTTTACCAAAGTTCTCCTGAGTTTGCCAAAATATTTCTATGTTTTGCAAAGTTTTTCTGTGTTTGTTGAAGTTTTCCTACATTTGTGTACATTTTTCTATATTTGGGAACATTTCTCAGGGGTGTGAACTTATTTCCAAAAATTTCTGATACTGCAGGAATTTTGCCTTTTGTTACAAAGCATTTGTCGCTGCACTTGATCACAAAACCAGTTTGTTTTTCATTAAAAGGGTTGTATTATGCACTCTGGTGGAAAGGGAGGGCTGATTCGGGTCTATATCACAATGTAGAAATGTCATAATATTGAACACCTAATGATCGACAAGTATTCATTGAAACGCAAAGATGTAGTTGGCCAACTACACAACATTGCCCTTTCCTCTACTGTAGTGTGATCTTGGAGTTGGTATGTTTAGTTGGGAGGGTGGGGAGGTGGTGCATCCCCCAACATGGGTGGGTTTGTTTTAGGTTTAGTTTGTTTCATTGTATTGTGGGGCAAGTGATTGTTTGCCCTGTAAGCATTCATCGATTTGCTGAAATGCATTTCGATGAATACTTGTCGATCTTTAGGTGTTCGATATTACAACATTTCAACGTCGTAATATATACCCACTGATTCAAACCATCTAAGCTGGGAACTGCTGGTGGAAGGTTTATGTTGTGTTTATCTGACTGGTCTGTTGCCTTAAGTGTATAAAAGTCTTTCATCCTGCTGGTAAAAAAGCCTCACATTTGTGCATTGTGGAAATGTGGTTACCTGTGCCTTGTATATATGTGCAAACCTCTCCAGTTTAAAATCATCTTTTGGAAACAATCTCCATAGTCACCCACTGTTCATAGCTGCTGAAAGAGCTGACAGTTTGTACAGAGGGCAGCACCACTGCAGGTCATCCTATAGTATCCTACAAAACATTCTTACTTAGACCTTTAAGTGATTCTCCTCTACTCCTTCCCATCTACTAAGGATCTGGTATAACGAACAAGCACTTCTTTGTCATCTGTTTCTGGCCTGGTGCATGTGGACATCCTGAGGCAGTGTAATAACTGCCTCATGTTCACTGACAACCACTTAACTTTAGAACAGACAAAAACAGTATGTGAGAGATGTAGATACTCAGTGTCATTGGAAGCAAAACACTCACATGCACACATGAAAAATGCAAACCAGGTTGTCAGAGTTAAACCCAAAACACTCACTGGCAGCACTAAGGAACAAACACTTAGACTCACATTTGTTAAGGTACTCACATGCACTCAACCCAAACCACCAAGACCTCCTAAAAGCATCTCTTAGTGGCCCCGTGCACACTGAAAAAAGACAACACCTCACACAACATATAACTCTGAAAATCACAGTAGCCCTGCTTCCAAACCCCAAAGACAATACACCATGCAGTCAAACATTGTAGTTATTAGGGATTCCACTGTAAGATAAACTGATGCCCTCCTTACCAGTCTAAACAAAGAGACAGTCACAATGAAATGTCTGTCTGGAGCCAGGATCCATCAGATCATGCATGCACTTAAGGCTTTAAACCACAAGTACCAGTATGACATGGTCATAGTTCACATGGGTGTAAGTGATGCAAGACATACCTGAGTGGACTATATGAAGAGAGAAATTATGGAGTTCTTTGAATTTGTTTCTCAGGCATGTATGAATCTAGCCTTGAGTAGCATCCTACCTTCACCAATGATGATGCCACAGTACCAGAAAAAATGATTGACTTCAACAATTGGCTTAGTTTCTGGTATCACAGCAAAGGGATCCAATATCTGTCAACCTGGGAAGACATGATTGATGAACCATGATGCTTTGCCAGAGATGGTTTGTACTTGTTATCACTTGGCTTTGGGATACTGACAAAAATGTATCTATCCCCATAGTGCCTTTTTTAGGCAGTACCAAGTTGTTAAACCCTCCAACATAACAAAAGATCACTTACAAACACTTAAAGGTACTTCTGCTCAATGCTAGGAGTTTAAATAAAAAAAAAAAAAAAAAAAAGCACCCTTGAAGCATACCACTCAACTGTACAGATTTTCGCAGAATATCCAGATTTTTGCCTCATATTTTTGGTATGTTCTTCCTAAAATCTGTACTTTCCTGGCAAATAGTTGAGGATTGAAGTCAGTCATTAAATAATGAAAAACATTTGATTTTAAGATTCCATATCCTTCAGGAAATTCATGCTAATGCAAAATCTATTATTATATCAACTTTCTAAGTTTGTAAGAGCAATATTTAAAATCTTATTTGTCCCACCATCATTTTAGGGGTTGTCCAGATTCTGTGCTCTAAGAGGTTGAGAGGTATGTCTGGAAGCACTCCTCACCCTGGAAAACAAAGATGTATGTGAAGTCATGGAAGCATGCTTCAGAACCATGGACAGCACCTCAACTATCTGTGGCTACAATGCCTTTCATACATTTTGATCCTCCTCAATACAGGATAAAACAAAGTGAGGAGGTGTCTCAATGTTCATAAAGGACAAGTACACTGATAGACTGGTCCAATAACATGACTTGCTTGAGCTGCTTTATGCCCAACTAACCATAGGTGCAATGCCCTATCATATACTTCATATGTACAGATTTCCTAACATGAGTCTGGAAATCCACATCTTCTACCTAAACCTACTGGAATATCTTAACATTCAGCTTAGCACCATACTTATGGGTGACTTCCACTATCCATCTATAAACTGGGAGACTTATACGACCTATAATTCACTTCCTCAGCAGTTTTTAGACTTCGTCAACACAGACAACCTGGAACAACTAGCTACCTCCCCAACTAGAGGTACAAAAAACCCAGACCAGGTACTCATGAACATGGGGGGATGCTGCTTGTTCTCAAGCATTAACTGCTCTCTGGTAAGATCTGACCACAAAATAATCTCCTTAGTCTAGAACCTCCACCAAACTCAAAACCTGTTGTTTGCTAAGGCCAGTTTACCTCAAGCTAAGTGATAGCTTATTAAACTTCCCAACCCCTCTAAATCTGGATGACACTAAGGCCTACTCTGTGCTGTACACAAAACTGCTGTGCGACCACATTCGTGGTTGCATAGAGGAGGCAGTACCTGTCTGAGTCAAACCTATGGTTACTGGCAAAAATAAACCAACCTGGTGGACCCCTAGCATAAAAAGGCTGTTCAACAGAAAGAAAAAAATTGTCTCCAAAGCCAAGAACAAAACAGTGCAAAAAGACACTTACAAGTCTAAACAAAAGTGAGACCTGGCAAAATCTGCCAAAGCAAGCTATGAGACAAAGATAGTTTCATAGTTTCATAGTTTCATAGTATAGTACTAGGCTATCTTCCCTGGGGCATTTGTAAGCCTAGACATAGTGATGTGGCTTTTGCCACCCCATGAAATGGTACAAAAAAATGTACAGAATAAATTTAGAATACTGTGCCTCTGTCTAGTAGTGACACAATGAAGGTCCCCTTATATAATAGAATTAGTTTACTGTGCCCCTGTCTAGCAGTGACACAGATGTGACCCCTGGGGTAAACTTACGATCTCCCATCCACTCATCAAGATTTCTCTTGAAGAGAGTCAGTGAGGGGCTCTGCCTAATACGAACTGGGATCTTGTTCCAAAGCATGGGAAGCCTCTGGATTATGAATCTATCCCTCCAGCATGTCCTATTCATACTTGTGCCTTGGTTTAAGTCTTTAGCTCTCGTGGTCCTGATGGATTTGGATTTTTTGAGGTGGAGCATGTCCATCAGATCCTGATTGGACATGGCCTTGTATGTCAGGCAGACATCACCTCTGAGCAGGCGGTATGCTACTGAATAGAGCTGAAGTTTTTTTAGTCTGGCAGAATAAGACATATGTTGGAGACCCTTGATCCTCTTGGTGAGGTACTTTTGTGGTCTCTCCAGCTGTTGCAAATGCCGGGTGAGGTACATACCAAATGGGGCATTGTACTCAATAATGGGTCTGATGAGGGAGGAGTATAGGGGTACAATGACATCCTTGGATCTGGATGTGAATCCCTTCATGATGAGGTATGCAAGGTAGAATGTTTTTCTGACCACTTTGGCAACGTGGGTGTCAAATGAGAGGTCGCTGTCGATTTGGGTCCCTAGGTCTCTGATTAATTTTTCCGTACTCAGTGGGTTGCTGTCTATGTGATAATTTGTGGGTACTTTGTTTTTCCCAAAGGGGATGACTATACATTTTTTGGCATTTAGTTTAAGGCCGTGACTCCGGCACCAGTTGTCCGTTTCTGTGAGGCCTTTTTGTAGGATGTATGTGTCCGCTGGTGTATCGACTATGGCGCCTAGTTTGCAGTCATCTGTGAACTTTGTCAGCCACAGCCCTCCCATGTTTGCTTTAACATCTGAGAAATAAATGCTGAACAAGAGGGGTCCCAGGACAGATCCCTGTGGGACACCACTTGTGACTGGCTTTGAGTCTGACATTGCTCCAGCGATTTTAACTTGATGGGTTCTGTCCTTTAGCCAGTTTGCAACCCATCTAGTGACATAAGGGTTTAAGTTTAAGCTGTTGAGCTTATCTATGATGCCTGAGTGGGGTATTGTGTCGAAGGCCTTAGCCAAGTCCAGGTAGGCTGTATGAACTGCTTTGCCCTCATCAATGGCTCTAGTGACTGTTTCGAAAAAGTCAACCAGGTTCAAAAGGCAGGATCTGCCCTTTACAAAGCTGAACTGGGTGGGGTCAAGTGTCTGTAGGTCCCCTATGTCTCTGTTTATGAGTTCCATAATGATTCTTTCCATAGCTTTGCAGACCAGGCTGGTTAAGCTTATGGGGCGGTAGTTTCCAGGGTCTGTAGAGGCACCCCGTTTGTGGAGTGGGACCACTGTTGCTGTACGCCAGTGTTCAGGTATATATCCCGAAGTAAGGCTAAGGTTAAATAGCATTTTTGTGTGTGGGTTTAGCTCCTCTTGGAGTTCACGTAACACGCAACCCGGGATACCGTCAGGCCCCATTGAAGCTGTGTTTTTAGCTTTGTTTAGGGCGGTTCTCACTTGGACATCTGAGATGACAGGGAGATTACATTCAGCTGGGATAAGTATTTTTTCTTTTGGGGGTGAGGGAGGGGAGAAATTTGCACTGAACCTGTCAGCCAGAATTTTGGCAATATCTGTGGGTTCAGTGTATTTTTTGTTGTTGTGAACCAACTCTGAGCATATCTGAGGGTTTCCACCCAGGTTTCTAACATAGCTGAAGAAGGCTTTGTGGTTATCTTTAGTGTCCTTAGCGATTTTTCTCTCAAAGTTGGCCTTGGATGTTTTTATGAGAGAACATAGTTTTCTGCTAATGTTGATCAGAGATGTCTTCCCTTCATGGGATTTTGCTCTGACGTGCAGTAGCTTCCTTCTTTTGTTATACAATTTAATGGCTGAGGTCCACCAGACAGGACGCTTGCCTTTGGTGGAGAGGGACTTGGATTTATTTGGGATTGCATGATCCATGCATTCTTGGAGATGTCCAGAGAAAGCATTTGTGAAGGATTCGGCATTGTGGGATGTGGTATCCACTGGCACAGTGGGCTTAAAGGATACCATCTCAGTCTTAAGAAGAGTGAAGTCTGCTTTTGAGAAGTTTTTCACTGTGGTCTTTTGTGCTGGGGGTGGAGGTGGGATATGTATATCCAGGGTGATTAGTTTGTGGTCAGATCTCACTAGTGAGGGGTATACTTCCGGTGTGGATCATTTTGTCCCCATGTTTGTGATGATCAAGTCTAGTATATTATCTCCACTAGTGGGAGAGGTGACTAGTTGTTCCAGTGCATTTGAATTTATGAATTCCAGGAACCTTTGGGCTAGGGTATTAGGGCTAGAATAATGTACCCAATCTATGTTTGGGTAGTTGAAGTCTCCCAGTATGATGGTATTTTGTGATACATTCATATCCTCCAATGTCTTCAGGAAGGCTGAGTGGGGTTCTTGAGATTGGGAGGGTGGTCTGTAACATGTTACCAGTTGTATAGCAGGTTTGCCTATGGTTAGTTGCACCTGTATGGTCTCTGATTCTTCATGTGTTGCTACTAACCTGGAGGTGTGGGTGTCCTTGATGAATATGGACACTCCCCTCCCTTTGTGGTTCGGCCCGGGTTTTGGGGCCGAAAAGCATGATACGAGGTATAGCCTGGTAGCACTGGGGTGCTCTCAGGAGCCTTGAACCAGGTTTCAGTTACTGCACAGACATCGATGTTCTCCATGCTGAGGAGTGCATCAAGTGCCTGTATCTTGAGATTTAGACTTCTGGCATTGAGCAGCATTACCTTTAGTTTTTTTTTCCATTTTTGTTTTCTAAGGAGGTGGGTTTGTCTTTTGAGCCTTGCCTAAAAAAGGCACTATGGGGGTGGCAAGAGCCTTAGCCAATATCCGGAAGCCCAGTGGTGACAGGTGTAAGCCATCTCTTGCGAAGCAGCGTGGCTTGTCCAACATGTCATCCCAGGCAGACAGACATTGGATCCCCTTAGAATGACACCAGTACTTGAGCCAATTATTAAAGCTGATCATCTTGTCTTTGTATTGTGGTATCATTCTTGGTGAGGGCAAGATGCTGCTCAGGGTCAGGGTCATACCAGCCTGGGCTACATAATCGGAGAGCTCCTCTATGTCTCTTTTCATGTAGTCCAGGGAGGTATGCCTCAGGTCATTCATACCAGCATGGACAATGACGGAGTCATATTTGTACTTGCTTTGGAGTGACTTGAGTGCGTGTGTTATGTGGCGGATCCTAGCTTCCGATAGACAGCTCACAGTCACCCTCTCCTTGTTCAGCCTGGTCAGCGGGACATCAGTGTGTCTGACTATGGAGTCACCTATTACTAGTGTATCAGGCATGGTGTTTGGCCTTAAGGGCTGTGATTGGTTGACACACTGATTTATTGAAGTATGTGTTGCATGTGTTTTGTTTTGAGGTGGTAGATTTTTGGATGTCTGCTTTGGGAGCCTCTGTTGTTTTGGTAAGTTTTTTATTAGAGCCACCGAGTATGTCTTTGTGTTTTTATGTGTTTGGTTTGCAGTTGTGGTAGGTCTATGTGAGACTGGGATTGTTGTGTTTGTGGTTACCATCTCCTCCTGTCTGGTCCTGCCAGCCCTGAGTTGAGAGAGTTCAGCCTCCAGTTTGGCTATATAGTTGCATCTCTCACATGTATTTGTGTTTGTTGGGAGGAGGAGAGGGTTGTCTGTGTACATGAGACAATTGTAGCATTGTCTCAAGATACCCAGATTGACCAGCTGAACTGGAGAGGACACCGGTAATCTACCACTCGACATGCTAGAACAGTATAAGGGAGTGCTGTACCTTTAAGGGAAGTGGATATTCACAGGGGTGGTAGGTGGATGTAGTGCTTACTTAGTACGAGAGTGCTTACTTAGTAGAGAAGTATTGAGAACAAGTGCTAGGCTTATAATATAGTGAGTAGTCTGATTTTACTACGAGTAGAGCTTCCTTAAGGGAAAATTTGAAGACCAGACCTGGCGGAGCCAGAAGAAGTTTAACCTTGTTTAACCGGCGCTGCGCTATGCGCACAACCGTGCAAAGCTGTGCAAACGTGGATTTTAAACAGTGAACTACAAAAGAGCTAGAAATGGTCCAAAACAACCAATTACTACAGCTTCTGTGCTGAGGTCACTTCCTACAGGGACAGGTAGGCTGCTCAAGGCTCCCCACTCCCACTGGTGAGCAAAGAAACTTCCTTCTATCCAAGTAAGATAATGGACAACACAGGAACTACACCACAGCCCAGAATACAGCAATGCCTGTAAACTGGTCTAAACTAGTCGGGGAGAGGCAGGAAAACAAGGATTATTTTTTTGTTTTTTTGTTTTTTTGATAGAAACGCACAGAAAATGCAGAAACAGTGATAAATCAGTTACACAGGCTAGCACACTTTAGTGGGCAGCCTCAACAGTTAAATTAAACAAACAAACAAACAAACTTTCGATCAAATTCGACTAAAATGTAACTAAGTGCAGATTTTAAAATAATGCAGCAAACAGTTCAAAAACAGTTCAAGCTAGTTCAGGGTAAGCTACAGAAGCATCTGATAGATTCTCAGATGAAAGATAAGCATAAGGCTTTTTTTAAATTTTGTTTGTAACTTCAGGGAAAATGTTCAGCAATGTGCCAAGTTAATTGTGAACAGTGACACTTACACCAAGCCTGAAACTTTAGCAAACCCACTGGCTGACAAGTTCATTTCAATCACCCACCATTACCTATTACCACACCCAAAGAAGTACCTGCAACCATCCGCTTACCAGTCATTACAAGGGAAGAGGTCCTACTGCTCTCCCTAAAGCCAAAACATCAGCCTCCATGGTTCCCAACAATATTCCAGGATGCTTTATAAATTAAGAAACCATCTTTAACCACAGCCACTGGATGGGCTTTGTCCCAGAGGAATGGAGGACTGCAACAGTCATCACTTTGCACAAGTGGGCCCATCAACTGACCCAGGGAACTGCAGACTCATAGGCTTGATCAGTCTTATCTGCAAGGCCATGGAGAGAATTATCATGGACTTAATCAATAATGATGTAGGAAATTGCCAAGCACAAGACCAGACCCAATTTGTCAATGTCAAAAGGGAGGTCTTACCTAGTCAATCTGGTCAACTTCTTCAAGAAAGTCACCAGGACGTGGATGAGGGTAAAATGGTACACATCACTTATCTAGACCAGGTCAATGCTTTCAACACAGTCCCCCACTTGAAGGATCAAAGATATACTTACTGCTTTAGGCTAAATCCCTATATTGTCAGGTGTATAGCAAATGGCTTACTGATATGACACACATATTGCTCAGACAGGTGAATTGACTTCAAATAAGAAACCTTTTACCAGCGATGTCCCATAGGGCTCAGTGTTGGGACTCATCCTGTTTGGTATATACTTCTGTGAAGTGAAGGCCAATGTTGGGGGCCTCTGGCTCACCAAGTTCACTGATGGCTGTAAGTGGGAGTAATCATCAAATCCCTAAATGATGTCAACATCCTACAAACAGGCCTAAAATTAGTCTTTTGCAAAAAAAAATGGTCTGAGACTAAATCCTAAAAAATACATAATCATACCCTTCAGTAAATCAGATACCCCTGCAATTTATAATATTGAATGCACACCGTTAAAAGTAGACCCAGTGGTGAGGGACCTAGGAACACAGATAGACAGTAAACTAAACTTTGAACACCAGGTAACTACAGTAGTGAAGAAATCTTTCTATGTGGCTCAACTTATAAGTAGATGTATGGTATCAAGGTCAAAGGAAGTCATGGTGCCATTGTACTCGACCCTCATCAGGCCCATAATCAAGTACAATAACCCCTTCTGCATGCACCTAACTAGGCACTTATAGCAACTGGAGTGGTCCCAGATGTTTCTCAATAAAAAAAAAAAATTAGAAAGGAAAAGATGCATGCGTTGTGTAAATTGACTAAAGGCCCCATCCCTTTACTCTGTCTTATATAATTTATTGAGAGATGACTTATGCCTGACCTACAAGGCATTCTGTGATCAGCCCTGATGAAAACATTACATATTCACAAGAAAAATTATACAAGGATTATGAGTTCCATAGAACTGAACCTATTTTTGACTAACAGAACTTGCTGGAGAGACAGATTTGTATCTCAAAGGCTACCTCATCTATGGAATAAATTTCCCATCTTTGTAAAACAAAGCCAGTGTCTTACTCTCTTCATAAAGAATTTGGATAAATTGGTGGGGAACTGTAAATTCACCCCTCAAGGTACTGCCCATGCCCTTATGGACAGAGGCAGTCTGTAAAATGACTCTGGGCTCTAACACCCAAAGACTCGCTACCCCAATCCTATCCCATCTCATATTTGGGGAACTCAGATATAATATTGTCATAACCTGGGTATTATTGTCTAGGCTTGTAAAGGCTCTTGCAACATTAGCCTAGTAATCACCTATGAAGCTATGAACTAGTTAAAAGCTAAAGAACATGAGCAGTACACAAATATACTAATAATGAGTTTACTTGCCAGCATTAGAATATGGGAGGAACAGAATTTAGCAAAGGGGAAGAGGATAAAAATAGATATAATACAGTGGTTATCACAAAGAGAAATGGCGAAAAATCATGGGCCATATGTCATATAAAGAAATTTTAAAACACTGAAAGATATCTAGGAAACCTGAAGAAAGCAGACACTGCCCTAGAGAAAGAAACTGAAAGCTTAAGGGAAAAGATGGATGAGTATGTAACAATATTAATTGAGTTAAAGAGTGCCTCAAGTAAATAATTTTATTTTAAGAATTCTCCAAGGGTACAATAATGCTGGTACATAAATTGAGAAGCCAGAATGTGGAGAGAGGAGGAAGTCAAAATGAGAAATGAGATCGCAGGTTGTATTTAGAATGACCCCAACCAAATTGCTGCTATAATGAGCAAGTACTATGAGATGTTATAGAGGAGAGACGAATGCAATTCAAGCTTGAACATGACAATAATAACTGAACAGGAAGCCCAAACAGTTTTAAGACCAATTAGACTATGTCAAAGAGAGGGTGCATAATCAGACAAGTAAATCTCTGGGGTCAGATGGGATATCAATAGAAATATGGAGAAGAGGAGAAGAGAAGTTGTTAGAAACTTGGGTGTAATTATGCAAAAGTCATAACAAGCCTAGTGATACCAAGGACATGGAGTAAAGGGGTTTTAACGACTATATTAAAAGTAGATATGGACCCAGTAAGGGCCTCCTCTTACAGACCAATATCAGTCCCAAATAATGGCTACAAAACCGTTATGTCCATTATAGCAAAAATGATTGACCAATATGAAAATCAGCTTTTTAAAATAAACCAATGTAGATTTGTATCAGGCAGGCAAGCAACTATTTTTTTCAGAACTCAGTTCATAAGGAAATGGAAAGTGAAGAAACTCCATTACTACCAATAAGTTATGATGAGGAGAAAGCCTTTGGCAAAGTGCATTGGGATTATTTGTGGGAAATATTAAAGAAATTTGGCATTCCAAAGTAATTAATAGAATTGCTGACTATATTATATCAAGGAACAGAAGCAGAGTTAAAATAAAATGTTTGCCTGGTGAGAGGATTTACACTGAGAAGGGGGGGCAAGACACTTGTTACTCTTACCATTTCTCATAAATTTGGAAATAGTGTCCCAGAAAAGTAGGCTGAGTAATATACAAAGTTTTCATTGGTCAAATAATCAAAAGAAAATGGCCCTGTTTACAGACAGTGCAATATTGCATTTAATCAACCAAGATGAAACTCTTCCAAGGCTTTTTTCGATTTGATGGATTTTGTGGATATCTCAAGATACAAAGTAAATGAAGAGAAGATGAGGGCCATCCCCATAAATTATGCACCTATGTGAGAGATGGTGCAACAGTATCATTTCCTATGGGACAATTATAGATTGAGGTATTTAGTGACATGGGCAGGAAAGAAGACTAAAGATTTCTCCAGAAAAACATGAGAAGAAATTAAAAACAAGATACTGAAAATGTAGAAAAGTGGAATCTTAATATTTTAGAGATGGATAACAGCATACATGTTTTGAACATGTTTATGGTACTTGTAATATATAGGGAGTAAGCATTTTAATATAAAGTAGAGGAAAGAACATAGACTTGTTTAGAAAAGGAAATAAAATTATTTGTGTCAGATGGTAAGAATCCAAAGGCAAGTATAGGCAAGATGGTACTCCTAGATCATCAAGATACCTGTGTTTCCAGATGTGAAAATTTACTTTAGTGCTACACAACTGAGATAGGCATACTTACTTTAAAAGAATAAGTATAATGCAGGGTTTAAACATATGGTCCTCACACAGAAGGACTGAGAAAATTCTTAATATTTTCAGAGACCAGAAGACCTTAATAGATGACTGGTTTCTAAGGCATGGGGGGGGGTATTCTAAGGTTATGAATTTGGTGAGATGCATTTGTGACAATACATGAAGTAAATAACTGACAGTGTATAATTGTTTGGCCTGCCCAGTAGTCTACTGATAATAAAAAAATTAGATTTTCTTATTTAATCTTTAACACTTATAAGGCTAAAATGTATCTTGATATCAAGACCCATACAAAAATAATACTGTTCTTGTCACAGGACTGTTATGAAAAATACTTATAATGGCTTTCTTCCTCAAGAAAAGGAAAGATTTACATGGACTAAGTTGCAATGTTTTCAACCCAGACTTAGGCATCTCATGTGACTGTTTCAATGGCTCACTTTGTAAATGCAGTGTTTTTTTAGGAATGTTATGGATGAGAGTAAGAGGCTCAAATCCATTGAGGCCTTTCGTTCTTATATGATTCTAGTCTACATATTTGTAACACCTCTCTTCTTTGTGCTTCTCTGACAGATTACTTTTACTTCATTGGTTCAACTTATAAATATATCATTTGGTAAAATGTCACTCAAAAGTTTAATGTCCATGTGGCAGTGATACTTAACAGATTTGATTACTTAATTCCATTAAATTCTCAAAAATAAGCTCAAAAATCTACTGTCCATGGATTAAGAGAGGTAGTTAATGTATTTTAAGCTATGTCTTAGTATGGATATATGTTGGTGAAAAGGTGTATATTGTCTAAAGCTTATGGTTTTTTTGATTGGAATGGAGTTAGTAAGTTTAAGAAGTATTATTAGGACAGAAAGCACAGAAAGGACAGATAAAATGCTTGTAGGTGTTTCATGACTGGAGGTTTAAGGCAAATTCAATATGGTCAAAGTGTGATATGAGAATGCTAAGTATGAACAGATTATCAGATGGTGATACAAACTAGAATGGGAGAGAGGTATGTTGGGATTGGGTATAGAAGAAGTGGCAGGCCCTTACTGGTTATCTTTAGGTGAAGGTATTTGGTTAATTAGGCATAAGTGACTGGTTTAGAGTAGATGCAGGGGAATTTTTTTTTATAAATGTAAAGGTATGGAGGGATGGGTGGGAATGGGGTTAGGGCAAAGAGCAAAGGTGCACTTTACATGGCTGGGTGACATAGGGATAACCCCCACCCCCATGTCTTCTAGCCCAAAAAATCTGTTAGTAACCTATGATTCCCAAATGCATGTAAGGCAGCCTCCTGGGGTAGCTAATAAAGAACGATTAAACACTACTAAAAACAGTGATAGCTTGCAGAGAAGAGCATCTGCAGCAAAAGAACTGCTGTGAGATGTGCCACCCTCACTGTGTGGGAATGGGTTGACTTTAAACATCTCATACCAACCTAACAAAAAAGTGAATTTACAGCTGCAATTGAGAGAGCTTATGTGTAGCTCTCTCAGAGCACCTAGTAGCTGGCTTGTTTTTCATTGAACTGTGTGCATTTAATGTATAAACTTGTGCAAGTGCACACACACATGCACACATGCACACACCCAAACATGATGAGTTAGTAGCCAATGAACACTTCACATGTTTTATCATAAGATCCAGCTAAAGTTCCTGTAAGTGCTTTCATCCACCAAAGAGGATAACAAGCATTTTTTCAATTTTTATATTACATGAATTGGATGTATTTACCTTTAGAAGGTAAGTGAAACTTCTGTGGCAGTGGCTTGATGGTCAGCAGGTGCAGAAGTGAATAAAAAAAAAAATATATATATATATATATATATATATATATATATATATATATATATATATATATATATATATATATATATATATATATATATACACATATGGGTCCATGTCATATGGTCGACTGTTCATTTGACTGAAAGTTCATTTGGTCGACTGTTCATTTGATCGACAAGAATTTGCCCCCTTCCCCAATGTTGTGCGACCCTGGAGTTGATATATATAGTTGGGGGGGGGGTGTGCGGGGCACAGTCCCCCACATTGGGGGGTGTGGAGGGCGAAGCCCCCCACCTATAATTCTTGTCGATCAAATGAACAGTCGACCAAATGAACTTTCAGTCAAATGAACGGTCGACCATATGACATGGACCCATATATATATATATGTGTGTCTGTGTGTATAGATCTACCCTACAAGCTCAAAGCTTCAAAACTTCAAACTACAAATGGTCAAGAACATAAGATTGAAGTTCTGAAACTTCGAAATTGCAATAAAAAAAATAAAAACAAAAAATTTTTTTTTTTACTTTTTCTTGCAGGTTGACAATCCCCCCTACACCCCCCACACCCCCCTGCTAAATAAATATACCAGCTCTGAGACTGCAGTACAGTGAGGAAAAGAGATCACTTTCTCTGTCTCTCTGAAGAAACATATGCTGAAGTTTTAGAAAGTAGACCTCCAATAGTAAGGAATTTAATTCACAAGCAATGTGGAGCCCATCATGACAACCAAACATACAACAACTCTTTCCTTAGTCAGATATTGGAGGCATCATGGGAGTCTTCCAATACTTTCTATATGAGTTTTGTGTTCTCGGAGTAGGTATATAATCATGTGTCCTGAAATGCCTTGTTTGAAATAGCTTCCATTGGAAACATCTGCAGATTAAGTAATATCCTATGCAATCTCTGAAGTGCCATGTACAAAGATTTTCTGAATGTGATCGTCAATGGGGCAATGGTATTTTTCCTCTTGAATTTCTTTATTATAAAGGTGTTTGTGTAATTTCTCATATTCACACACTCCGTTATTCATTTTCTTAAGAGCATGTATTTTTCTGTATTTGTAAATGTTCTTGAGTCATAGATAACTGACTCTTTCTAACATCTGTTCTGTTATACCACTTGAACTTGCAATGCAACTGGCTTATTCATCAAGTTATATAGCAAAGTAGAAATGGAATGGTATTTTCCATATAATAAAGTATATTTGTTTCATTTTGGCAAGGTTGTTGATTATATTAGTGGTCAGTTCATGCAGTACATGTGAAAGGTTCTCTGGGTACTTTATTTTATGATGATCTATCAAACTGACCCATGTAAAGTCAGCTCAAGGGCACAAAGGGATAAAACCCTGACTATGACCCAATGAACCAAAAGTTAAATATCTGTTTGGACTTTGGAGAGCTAGCAAGGGACAATGGGAAGTGGGTGGCCAGAGTGTTTAACATAAATTGTGAAGGTTGTCATATAGTCCATTCTCCCATGTGGACAGACCGATCTGGGAGGGATAGAAGGGACTAAAATCAGAACATCAAGCAGATGGTTGAGAATGGCTTTGTGAAAGGAAAGCTTTTTATTTGGGTGGACCAGAAAATGCTTCATGGCTGCATGGAGATACCCGTTTCCTATTACTCCTAAACAGAGATGATTGATTGCAGGTAGTGTGATCATTATGTGGGGATCTTGCAGAAGCTGGGGATAAAAAATAGCAATTGAGAGCTTAAAAACGTCAAAACAGTATGACATTTTACTGTAAGAATCCTGTTGTAAATAGTTAGGTTTTTGATGGATATATGTTACAGTTGAGTGTCTTTAAGTTTCAGGCTTATTGATATTAGTTTAGTCTCAGAAAAATTCATAATACCTCTACTGCAATTTGATTGATATGGAGCAGGATGTAGAAGAGTTATGCAGTACAGCATTTCAGATATATGCACCTGTAGTGGCCAGCATAGGTCCACCTGTTATACAGATCCTGGATATCACAGGAGATGCTATCTGGCTCAGTCTTGTCCTTGACTGCGTACCCCTTCTGAAGCCTAAGTGTGATGGATCCATATAGCACCATTTACTTTTGTAAGATTACAGACAGTATAAATTTATTTCTGTGTTGTTACATTGCTCCTGTTGTTGCCTAACCAGAAAAATGCATTTTCCTGATCTCATTGCATCAGTTACTCCCTAACCAGTATAGTCTTATTTTCCAAATGACCTTACAAATTATTGATTCATTGCGTGTCACCTTTGCCTAATATCAGAATGATGCGACATTATGTAGCATCCATTCTTACCAGTTCCTCAGTATGAATATTGTGCAGCATAGGTTCATAGGTTCATAGGTAGGTACTAGGCTATCAGCCCAAGGAGCTAAGTAAGCCTAGCCAGAAATGTTCCATGGCTTACACCACCCAAGAAAGTTATTTTCCTGTGCCACTGTCAAGCAGAGACACAGAAGTGATCCCTGGGGTGTATTTCCTATTTCCCATCCACTCATCAAGAGTTTTCTTGAAGAGTGCTAATGAAGAACTTTGCTTGACATAGATGGGTAGCTTGTTCCAGAGTATAGGAAGTCTCTGGGACAGGAATCTATCCCTCCAGTGTGTCCTATTTATTGTGGTGACAATGTTTAGGTCCCTAGAGCATGTAGCTTGGAGGGATTGGGATTTCTTTAGGTGTAGCTTGTCCAACAGCTCTGGGTTTGACATAGCTTTATATGTTAGGCAGTGATCACCTCAGAGTAGGCGATATGCTACGGAGTAAAGCAGGACTTTTTTGAGGCGGTCAGTGTAGGGTATTTGTTTGAGGCCAGTAATCCTCTGAGCCAATCCTCATTTGATGGACTATTGAGCAGCATATATGCCAGCTGCTTCACTGATGTTTAATGCTGATCTGTAGTATTCTTGAATTATAGTGTTATAATGCTACATTTTTACTTGCTGGTTCTATTAGAACTGCATTCCATCTGGAACCTGCACACTTTATAGGTTCATAGACTTATAGGCTAGCTGCCTTTGGAGGCCATTTTAAGTCTAGCCAATTTTCCCTTCAAGGCTGAGAATCAAATCCAGTACCATTATCTGTGAGGTAAACACTTTAACCATCATGCCAACCCCCAACCCCTGTTGTATTCTGTTATTGTTATCTGTTTGTCTTTTAGTCCTAATTAAACTGAAAATATATTTCTACTTATACACCTGTATAATAATAATGTCTTTCCTATGAGTGAATTAAGCTGTGATTATAATGTGTACATTGTTTTTGCTACTAGTACAGTAAAATATTTTCAAAGCTAAATAAAACCTGTTTTAATCATTAAGGTATCAGCCAAGCTAATTTAAACCTGCCTTAACCATTAACATTTTGAAGTCATTACTTGGTCAGCCTTTAGAGCCAAAAGAGGTTTGGTCTATTTTCTACTTCTGTACTCAACATTTTAACACTTGGTATTATTAAACACTGTAGCAACTGCCTAATGCTTATTCATAACCAGCTGCTACTAGTTGAATGTGGTGACATTTGTGAGCAGCATAACAATCTTACCAAACTCACTTATCCTACCTTGATTAAAACATAACTTTATTCTGCTTCTCATTAAAAATGACTAGTGCCTCAGATCATGTATTTCATATAGATGTAAGAATCTACACAACATGGAGGGGCGTCCTCTCACGCAAACCAATAATCAGTAAGCTTCACACAAAACCACCCTCACATCTGTATGCACATATCATGCCCAGATGTGCTGTGACTATGAAAAAATTACTCCCTAGGCCTCCAAGAATTAAAATAAACAAATCACAGCATCAAACGAATACCACATCTCCCACCACTCTGACCAAGTAAACATAATATAAAATCACTTAGTACAGGGAGCAACAACATTACAGACTCTAAAACATCTAATTTCACTAAGCCTGCTCACATAAATAGAAGAATCTTAGTAGCTGTATGACTCCATTTTAGGCACAGTGATTTTACTCTTACCAGGGTGGGTATTAAAGGACAGTCAGTTATCTGTCTAATGCTATAACCAGTTGCATTATGAAGGCTTTAAAATCCCTCAAAGAAACATCTATGACTATCAACTGGTACTGACCCATGTGGATATGAATGACTTAAGGCATTTATTCCAGATGATATGCAGAGAGACATTTAGGACGTTATTATGCTTATGTCTAACACAGATATGAATATGGACCTGAGTTGAACAATATCATCAACTAGACTTATGCCCAGATCCAAAGAAAATATAATTAGCTATTTTTTTTTTCTGGGAATCCATTATGTGCCAGTTTAGGATGACATGATAGACAGGCCCACTTCTTTTTCAAAGGATGGTCTGCACATTTCATGTCATGCCTTCTGCCTACAGGCTATAGCCTTTGCTGCTCTAAGGGTGTCATTTTTTTATGCCAAAGCCATCTTCTAGATATCCCAGTGCAACAAAAACATTTTACTAGATCCTAATCCAGACTGTACCAGTGTTGTTCTACTTGATGCCAGAAGCATAAATAATAAGCTGCTTTATCTTGAGGCTCTCCCACAATGTGAACACATCCATACTTGTGTAGTAACAAAGACATAGTTTCATTGCAAAGGCCCCTCTGTGGTAGGGGTCAGCACCGATCATATTTTCTACTCCATGACTGACTGCAGGGGAATGCCAGTATCTGTTACAGACCCAATTATTTCTCAATAGATTCCCTGTGACCTCTATGCAGAGCTTATTGAAATCCAAAGTACTCAAAGTAAGACAAAGTACTACTTCAGAGCCTGTTAAAGGTCACCTTTCATGCCCCAGGATGACTATGAACAAATTCTAAATTTGCTAGTGGTATCCCCAATTATGATGGGGCATTTGAAGTATGCAGCTATTAATTGGAAGGCATAGCCTACTTATGGTAAGTATACACAATTACCCCAATTACTTGACCTAATAAAAATAAATTCCCTTCTCCAGGGGATCTAATATTCAGGATCTTGCCATAGAAAATATAGCCACTTTCTGCAATATACATGTATTATATACAGCCCCTTGTCAAAAATAGTCAACTAGTAGTTCAGCTCTGTTAAAAACGCAAACAGTTCCTTAGCAAACGCTTCTGAGTTTAATGAGTTTAAAAAGAAAACCTCTTAAGACACCATGGCAAGCTTCTGAAATTCCATTGCATTATCTCCATTCCGATATAGCCACAGCTGACACCTACAGCTCAGAGTTTTACATACATTTACTAAGAAGTATAAACCAAGTAGTCCATAGCAGGACAAAATATAATAGAACATTTAAAAATAAACTATCTTGCTTGTCTACCCACATAAATATTACTATAATAAAAGAAAAAAATGCTAAATGTCTGCAACAAATTGTAACTGCCCCATACAAAGGGTTCAGTAAAAAAGTCAGTTAAGAGCTAAAAATTACCACTCGGAAGGTCAAAGCCAAACACAAACTGAAATGTCATCAAAAACTACAATAATTGCAAATATAACTGCAAATATTGTACTATGTCAAGAAACTAATAAATAACATCCAACAATGCTCTTAGATAATCCACAATGAGAATACTCACTGTGACCCAAAAAATATGGTCACCATACTACCAAATAAATTTAGTGTTAAGTTCACAAAGGTACAGTCATAAAAATGTAAAATCTCCCTGAGTATCAACCTCCTCCAAGTATTATCATGATCAAGAATATCCAACAAGATGGAAAAAACGCACCAGCTACGAAAAACTTTTTAACACAGCAGCACAAGTAAATCCACATAAACGCTTTACAGAACAAATGCGTTTTCGTCCACAACCAAAGAAAGACTTCATCAGATGAATTAATTAACATTGATTAATGATTAAATAGGACAATTAAATTCAAATTAACCAATGACAATATTTGCATCCTACCTTAACCAGTTAAAACTAAAGGCTCATGTATATTAAAACAAATCATAATTGGAACTTAGTACAATATTAATTCATGTTAAAACATTATATCACATTAAAAAACTTTAAAAACAATTAGTATATAGTACGTCACAAAGAATTAAATAATACATTTATTTATATGAATAATAAATTACATAAATAAACCTAATTTAAAAGTATGTATTTTTCATTTCATTTCAATGCAAACTACTTGCATCCAAATAGCACCATCTACTGTTCAAACAGTAACTATACATGTTTGTTCTAAATTTTAGCTGCTCTCAACTTTAAACAGGGGATAATGAAATATGCTCATTTAACCCAGGTAACTTGGTGGCTTCTAACAAAATTTGCCACCATAATTCTTTATACTCAAGCCATTCCTCCCATAAGCCTCCTCTCATCTCCTTTTTAACCTGCTCAAGCACAAAAAACAAAAATTTAGAGTCATTGCATACTCTAGTGTGCTTGTACAGGGCATTTGTTTCTTTATACTTAGATATCTCATACATATGTTCGTAAATTCTTTTCTTCAGCACCCTCTCCGTCTTACCAATTATCATGATCAAGTCATAACCATCTTCTCCATAGCCAACAAATCCTTTGCTATGGTTACGTATAATACTCCTCAGTGCCTAACCACTATTACACCCTATTAGAGCTTCTCTTAAACCTTTTCAACCTAAGCCTCTCCACTGGGAATATTACTGAAGCAAAGAAAATGGCGGGCAAGGGTCAGGCTTACCGTGATGGATACAAGTATTTATAAAATTATAATGCACAATTTATTGGTCAATGCAGAAAATTATAAAAGATCTGTCTATCACAATACTGCTAGAAATAAATCAGGTACCATTTTTCTGTATTTATTGGCAGTAGAGAGAAATCACCTCAGAGCAATATATCTTCTTATCAATTGAATTTGTGGAAATAGCCGCATTTTTCTGATATCCAACAATCCTTAAACTTCATGCAAACTCCCTGTACAGGCCCATTTTTCCCCTTCAGATACCAAGACTGAGCTTCATGCTACTTAAATGAATGGACACCTGAAGTTTGAAAAAAATTAAGCCTTACACAAGAGACAGATGGCCCTTTGTAGAAAAAAATAATACGAATGCAATTGAAAAACAAAGTTCATGGAGCCATCCAGAACATTTGAATCCTTTAAATGTCTATCCAAGAGCTAGACTGAATAGAGATAATTAGACATTATTTGTCTTCCACAGAAGCCATTTGTTGCACCAAAATAGACATCCCTGCTGCCTTTTTCATATAAGTACTAGCCAAGAAGTATTTTGGATTTGATACCAGCTATTCTTAGTAAAGTTTTGGAGTGGCAAAAATAGGGGCAACATTGCTCTATTATTTGCATGCTTTTTACTGAGTTACAGGGAAAGACACTATTCATATAAGAGAAGATTTTACTCCATTCTTGTTATTTTCAGCCATTTCTATCTTCTGATTTTTTTTTTGTATGATCAAGGTTCTTAAAAGAAATTGATACATTTCTGTACCACTACCTTCATGGTCAAGGTTCTTAAAAGAAATTGATGAATAGACATGGATGAGCTCTTGGGTTTGTAGCCCAGGCAGGTATGACCCTAGCCCTGATTAGCATCCTGCCATCACTCAGAATGATACCACAGTACAAGGACAAAATGATTGACTTCAGCAATTGGCTAAGCTTCTGGTGTCATTCTAAGGGGATCCAGTATTTGTCTGCCTGGAACGACATAGTCGATAGACCACGATGCTTTGCCAGAGGTGGCCTGCACTTGTCACCCCTGGGATTCTGGATACTGGCTAAGGCTCTTGCCAACCCTATAGTGCCTTTTCTAGGCAAGGTTCAAACGCTAAATTCACCACTGTAACAGGTACAAGCAAGCAAACTCTGAGGGTAATGCTACTCATTGCTAGAAGTCTAAACCTCAAAATGCACTCACTTGAGGCACTCCTTAAAATGGAGAACATCAACATCTGTGGAGTAACAGAGACCTGGTTCAAGGCTCCAGAGAGCACCCCATGCATTACCAAGCTATAATTCATACCACACTTTTTGGCCAGCTAACCTGGACTGAAACACTAAAGGCAGAGGCGTGCCCGTATTCATTAAGGATATCCACACCTCCAGGCTAGTTCCTCAACATAATGCATCCGCAATTATCCAAGTGCAACTAACACTGGGCAAGACTGCAGTCGAGGTTGTAGCTCGTTACAGATCCCTCACCATGCTCCAGGATTCTCACTCTTCATTTCTTAAGATATTGGAAAATATTAAGGTACAACCCAATACCTTAATTATGGTCGATTTCAACTACTCCACCATCAACTAGGAAAACTACTCATGTAGCAGCTCATTCTGTCAATATGTTCCAGAATTCATAAATTCCAATGTCTTGGATCAGCTTGTCCACACCTCCACCAGGAGCACCAATATCCTGGACCTGATCATTGCCAATATGGGTAACCAGTGTTCCATGCCAGAGGTAAGCTCCTCATTGGTCAGATCCGACCACAAGCTCATCACCCTAGACATCTATATCCCACCCCCACCCTCCAGCAAGGAAATCACTGTCAAAAACTACTCCAAAGCCAACTTCAAGCTTCTTAAGACAGAAGTGGCAAACTTCACGACACCCATGCAGACAGAAAATAGAGGTACGACTGCTGAATCTTACACAAGTGCACTGTATAAGCACATATACAAGTGCATGGATCGTGCCATCCCCAATAGAACTAAGATACTATCTTCCAAAAATAAGAAGCCAATCTGGCGGTCCCCTGCCATAACCAAACTCTACAACAGAAGGAAGAAGCTGTTGCAAAAATGAGTAAAATCCCAAGATTGGAGAAACTCCCTGGTCAGCCTCAACAAGAAGCTGAGATCCCTCATAAAATCTTCCAAAGCCAGTTATGAAAATAAAATCACCACTGATTCCAAAGCCAACCACAAAGCATTCTACAGCTATGTCAAGAATCTCAATGGCAACACACAGATTTGGTCAGAGCTACAGCACAATGGCACTAAATATACAGAACCAACTGATATTGCCAACATCCTGGCAGATAGGTTAAGTGCTAACTTTACTCCCCTCTCACCCTCCAAAGGGCTCATCTTAATACCAGAGGAATGCAAAAACCCTGTAATCACGGATGAACAAGTAAAGACCGCACTCTCCAAAGCCAACAACACACCATCCATGGGATCAGACAACATCCTAGGCTGCATACTGCATGAACTACAGAATGAACTGGCAGCTCACCTAAGTACCATGTTCAATCATAGCCTCACCTCAGGCTAGGTGCCTACTGAATGGTGCACAGTGATGGTTATCCCACTCCACAAAGCGGGTTCCACCAAGGATACCAGAAACTACTGCCCCATTAGCCTGACAAACCTGGTCTGCAAGGTCATGGAATGTATCATCTTGGAGCTTATAAACAAAAACATAGTTAACCTCCAAACCATGGATCCCACTCAGTTTCGGTCTGTAAAAGGTAGATCATGTCTACTAAACCTGACTGACTTCTTTGAAGCAGTCACTAGAGCCATAGACGAGGGCAAGGTAGTGCACACAGCCTATCTTGACCTCACCAAGGCTTTTGATACCATTCTCCCACTCTGGAATTATAGATAAACTCACTAAACTGGGCATAAATTCCTATGTCAGAAGATGGATGGCCAACTGCCTCACTGATAGAACAGACACAGTAAAGTAGCCGACTCCAAGTCCGACTTCAGACCAATGATGCGTGAAGTGCCACAGGGTACAGTCCTGGGTCCTCCCCTGTTCAGCATCTACTTCTCTGAAGTGCAAGCCAACACAGAAGGTCCTTGGCTAACAAAGTTCGCAGATGACTGCAAACTTGGAGCCATAATAGAATCACCTAATGATGTGGACATTCTACAAAAGGGCCTCACAGAGACAGATGCTTGTTGTCAAAGTCATGGCCTCAAGCTCAATGCAAAGAAGTGCATTGCCATTCTCTTTGGGAAAAACTCGGTACCCATGAACTACCACAAATGTGGTAGCTCACTAAACACTGAAAGTGTGATAAGAGACCTCGGGACACAGGTGGACAGTAGTCTCTCCTTTGATAACCGCATCGCCAGAGTAGTCAGGAAATCCTTCTACTTGGCACATCTCATCACAAAAGGGTTCTCCTCTAGAAAAAAGGAGGTCATTGTTCTTCTCTACTCATCCCTCATCAGACCCATTATAGAGTACAATGCCCCATTTGGCATGTGCCTCACAAGACACCTACAACAATTGGAAAGGCCACAGATATACCTCACTAGGAGGATTACCAGCCTCAAACAGATGCCATATGCAGACTGTCTCAAAAAACTCCAGCTCTACTCTGTCGCATATTGCCTACTCAGAGGTGATCTCTGCCTAATATACAAAGCTATGTCAAACCCAGAGCTGTTGGACATTCTACACTTAAAGAAATCCCAGTGTCTCCAAACTAAATGCTCCAGGGACCTAAACCTTTCACCACAATAAACAGAACATGCTGGAGGGATAGTTACCTGTCCCAGAGACTTCCCATACTCTGGAACAAACTACCCATTCATGTCAAGCAAAGCTCCACATTGGATTTCTTTAAGAAAAATCTTGACTACTGGATAGGAAATAAAAAATTCACCCCAGGGATCACTTCTGCAGCACTGCTTGACAGGGGCACAGGAAAATAATTTTCTTGAGTGGTGAAAGCTAGGGAACCTTTTTGGCTAGGCTTATATAAGCCCCCGGGCCAATAGCCTAGTACTTACCAATGAACCTATGAACCTAGAATTTCTACAATATACTAGTATCGCCAATTTCATCTGCAATTATTTTTAATAACAAGATCAGCTTTTTAGTCTTTGAATTATCCATAAATAAGAGCACTGATACTTTGAATTCTGACATTTGTAGAAAAGAATAATTTTCAAACAATTATCTGCATGCCTGTAATATTTAAATCATGAAAAGGAGTGTATAGGTAGGAAGACAATACATGCCTCAGCTGATTTTAGATGATGACAGATCTGAGCAGGAAAAAGAAATGTTGAAATCATTTTTGTAGAAAGAGAATGCTATGAACATATAGTACAGCCAGATGTGAAAGGCATTGTTTATAACAGTGGTTGTGATTACAAACTCATTCTGACATCAGGTAGTTATACTCTTCCCACTAAAAGTAGGGACACTAAGATCTACAATAATGCTTCTCAACTGAGTTACTCTAGTGATACCAAACACATTCAAAATAGTGTTAAGAACAGTTGGAAAGCTCTTATAGGCAACACAGAACTAACCAACATTGTTGACATTAACAGGCAGTACTTATATATAGCAGAAATAGTAATTTAAAAGAGTTACTGGAAACAGAGATTAGAACTATTTCTAAAGGAAATCCAAAAAGAAGCATGGCATCTTCCATGTATGATATGTTTCCAATGTCAATGTTTTAATGTTAGTCTTATACTGATACTGCCACACATGGAAAATTTGTGATAAGAAATATTTAATTGTAATTCATCTACAGTTGTTTGCATTGCTAAATGAAAGAGAAACAAAGAAAAATGCTCCAGGTGGCTGGAGTGACTTAAATTTGTTTATTAAAATAAACCAAACATTAATTGCTTTTGATCTCAAACTAGAGCTTCATCAGAATAACTAAATCGCACACTAACAACCTTTTTTAAACTCATCAATATGATTACATGATAAATACCAGGTAACTAAATCATTTACATTTCTTCTTATTTCAAATTCATTTTAACACTGCTATACAATTAACTATTCCATTAAGTTGTTGACTTTTATAAACAAAGAAAGGTAGACACTTAAAAACTATTTTTGAAGGACAAACAAATAAAGCTGGATTTTATAATCAACATCAAAGTAAGTTAGGTATTTTTGTTTGAATTATTCTTCATTTAGATTTATTTCTGAAAGATCTATTTTTTATTGTGATACAACAAAAAATTGTGTAGAATTCCAGGTTATTTTACATGTAATTCTGAATTTGTGGTTTACTGTGTGTAGTTTCTTTCATGTGATTCCTTTTATACTGGGAAGACAAATAGACAGTTTAAGAAAAAGATACAAGAACATGAATATGCTATTGAAATAAAGAAATGACAGGGATGTTTTGGCAATGATTCTATAACCTGTAAACATTTTAAGAAATGTACATTTACATTAGTTGATTGATTTTGTTTCTAAAAGCTTTAATGGTAATAAAGAAGAATTAGAGTTTTTAAGAAATTGAATGTCAGATTATTTTGAATGTCTGTGTAAATCCAAGACATAATGGGGAGATTAATTATGCAGTAGTGTTAGACAGAAATAGAAATAAGAAATGTAAATGATTTAATCACCTAGCATTTACCATATGATCGTGTCATCATGCTGATGAGTTTAAAAAGGGTTGGTAGTATGAACGTTATTTATTTTGATGAAAACCTAGTTTCTTGTTGAAAGTGCTTAATGTTTTTTTTTTTCAAATAAACAAATTTAAGTCACTGCAACCACCTGCAGCATTTTTTGGTTGTTTCTTTTTGATTATTGGGTTTATTAAACCTTGCAGCCTCTGTTTATGAATTGTTGATGTATTACATTATCAAAATGCACAGATTATGACTCTATTTATATGGGGAAGACTTCCATTAAACTTTCTTTCCAAACTTACGAATATAGCAGAGCAACAAAGCAAAGCAAACCACTATTGCCTTTTACAGGCATAATAACTGCAACAATTAAAAAAGGGGAATGCCATAGACATGAACTACAAGGGTAGGGATTTTGATATCCCTATGAAGAAGAGAAAAAGAGAATGACATTTATTATTAAATACAAAAAGTTCCAAAAAATTATTGTGTATTTATTCAAAGTATTCTCAAATTAAGATCCCATGTTTATCAACATTGCTTATAGTAATTTAGTGCTGCAAAGGTCCCACTTTTTCACTTTTTTTTTGTGTTTTAAACAGAAAGACCGCCTTGATTTTTATGAATGCACTGTAAGCATTACAGATGATTGGTAGATCCCAAATGTGATTAGCTACTTTGTTTTTACGAAAGTTGTTTTACTTATTAACAGTCAACTTACTAGATTTTAGATATTTTATGGTGAATGTTTCATTATGTCAAGGTTGAACTTGTGCTGCTTCTGTTTGCTCTTGTTAAATAAAGATATATGTTTTCAATAAGCACATTTTTTTGTTTTATTGGCATATTAAGATCATAAGTACTATGTACCCTTAAAATAAGCCAACTGTTAAATATCTGTATAGTAGAAAGAGCTTTAGATAGTCATGCTACAAAAGATGGATACTGTAATTTGAGATGTTAAATTAACAAGCAAGAGAACACTTTTGAAATTAATTTAACAAAATTATTTACATAAAGTAATTGTTCATAGGCTCCTAGCCTAGTACTACGTTAACTGCCCTTGTGGACCATTTAAGCCTAGCCAATTACTCCATGTGAGAATTAAACAGTGCATCTTGTGCCTATAAGGATAAACACCCTGACCAGTATGCCAATCACTCACTTTACTTTATAAAAAGCAAATCTACAAGCAGCTATACACTAGAACAGTTAAATACAAAATAAATGGGTTTTAACAGGCAAATGGCATTTTGAATTCTTAACAGCTTATCTGGTCCTATCACTGTAAGTGCCTAAAGATTTTATTGAATTCTGTATCAGACTTTTGAGTCCTAACAGCAGTTGTATGTTCTCACGGGAAAATAACATCCCACTATTGAGCTTCTATCCTAGTGCTGCCATCTACTGTGCACACTTAGACTTCAAACCATGACAAAACTCTGATGAGCTAACAATCCCCCTCCCCCTTCTGTCTCCCTCTGCTTAAAAATCCCCCAGTTCTGTATTTCCCATTTGGCTTTGACTTTGAATGCAAACTTTCCTCTTTCTATAGCAACATAACTCTGGTGGGGGAGGCAGCGTACAAATAAGGTAATCTTCTGAACAAGAGTAAAACTTCAAGGAACACTGAACTTTAAGCACTACAATTATATGCACATTTGAAAAAACAGTTTAATTTGTTAACAGCTCTGCTGCATTTCCACTGAAAGCAAATACATACTCTTTACAGTTCATACTTTTACACTGCATATGTTTTATATGTTTAATGACTGGTGTAAAGCAACAGTGAGATTTTTTAATGAAAAAGTATATTTAACTCAGGTTTATGCTGGTTTCTGTATGTTTTACTAAACTCCATTTGCAAACCAGTTTAAGAATCTTAGCATATCATCTGGAATGCAGATACAGTGACCCAACCCTGGTACAAAGCCAGATTCTGCTGCTTAACACTGAGCACTTAATGATGGGGTAACCAACAAACCTAACCAGATTCATCCTAAAAATTGTTGCATGGAGCTTTAGTACAGGCTTGCTGCTTGCAAGTCATGGAGTTGGGGTGCAGGTGCTCAATAAAGTATCAGGCAAGAGTTTAAATTCATAAAAAGGATTAGTCTCTAACAACAGAAACTGTCACTAAGGAACTGGCATATCACTTCAGTGCTTTAAAAGGAGTCAAAGCTTGTGTGAGAGTTTAAACAAGTCACATCTAAATGCAGTTAATCTTCTCTCTACATACAGTACTTGTTCATGAACCAGGTTCTAGAAACAATCCTTATAAGAATGAGTGGCATTTCTGTGGTTATAAGGTGACATAGCTGCATATGGTGATTCTCAAAAGTGTATATGAGTGTCATCCATTTGGACTTTGCAAGTAAACTAGAGGGTTAAATCAATATGACAATACATTACAGAAAGGAAAATTATTTGTGTTGTATGTGCATATCCTCCAAGCAAGCAATTTTACTGAAAATTTGGTCTTCACAGATACTATGAGTGCAATGTTATCTAGCATACTACCTTTGGGGTCCATAGCTTTTTTGTGAAACCTCAGTGTTCATAGGTAGTTACTAGGCACATAGTCCAGTACAGCACTGTATGATTAATTGACTTGCTCAGTGTTACTCAGTAGGCAAATGAGGGCTGAAGAAATCCATCCCTGCACCACAAGAAGCAACTTGTTAACAGCTCATAGCCTTAAACCTCTTTACTCATGTGGGAAACAGATGTGATACCAGGTGTGGTTCAACAGGGATAAATAGCTTGTCTGGTCTGAACCTGATGGATGAATTATTTTGAGTTTCTGTGCTAGTCACCGGTTATCCATAGCAATTACCTTGTTCAAACACAAGGTGCCACAGAACCTTGTGGCAAATATTAATTATTTACTTTGCAGTCATAGCTTCAGACCTGAGGCCATAACTTCATGGCTCTTTGATTAATATAGGTCAGTGATGGTGAACCTTTTCAGTTTGGCTTGTCAAAAGCTCCTGGCACAAAATAACTCAGTGCACTTCACATGAGCAATAAATGCAAAAACAGTGTCTTTGGTAACTCGGATGTTGGTGATCCCTGACATGTCACCCAAAACGTCATGGCGTGTGTCATCTTTGGCAAGTGTCTCATAGGTTCGCCATCACTGATATAGGTATTAAGCTATTGACTGATTACCATTTCATGGTGAGATGGGTCAGATGGCTGATGCTGTAGCTGGACAATCCCAGAAAACATAACATAGTATTATGCAGTACAAGTGTCCTGAAAATGCTTAACTGATTCTTCTGTGAGTAATGAGTTTAACTCCTGCTTGCAGAAGATATTTTTCCCATATATCTGAGGAGTTTGGGGGATGTGATGTTTGATGGAATCAGACAGCAATGCCAAGAGTCACTACTGGATCCCATCAGTGAGGGATGTTGTCAATTTAAACAAAGAGATGCACTGTTAGCAGTGGCAGGAAGGCAGCAGTTATACACTGAAGCCAGAGGCCCTGGTGGGGGATAGAGTATGATAAGGCTATTCAAAGGTACTAAGTGCACACACAGCCAGGAAATGGAACAGCTCCTTGTAAGTTCACCAAAGCAGATTCAGTAAATCCAGGTAGGCACCAAACAAATTCAAATAATTCCTTTATTCAGAACCACAGAATGATAACACACAAGCGCTTTCGCTCCGAGAGAATCCTCTGGCAATTAAAGTTAGATGCTGGGAGACCCCCTGGGCTTAATGGTTTGATCAGTATCACGCCACTATTGAAACTAAGAAGGGCAAGACTTTAGTTTGATATTCCCCAAACAATTATTTATGACAAGCACCCAACACATGGGCATGTTTTTTACTTAATGTTACACTACACAAGGTCTAGGTTAAGGAATGACCTATTGTATAGCACAGTTTAGTTTACTTAAGATATAGTGTTCTATTTTTCCAGCAGGGCTGTCAACAGGGCCAAGAAAAGAAAATATTGTCATACCCACATTAGGCATTAGCCTTATATTACAATTACACGAACAACAGTTGGTATGTCAAGTCATTCCATCTTATTTCAATTTTCAAAAGAAGTGCAGATTTTTGCACACAGCAAGTTTTATTATAAAGTTAAACATTAGGGAAATAGTGTATAATGTTTTGTTTATTTTTATGTTATCAACATTTTTAGTAGTAACAGATGCATTAATGCATTATTTTAAGCATACTCTATCACTATTTTTTTATACATTTTGTTTTAATGGAATTTTTAAGCATGTGGAAAAGCACATAGTCTCTTTAAATTGTTAATTGGCAGTGCTTTCTAATTAATCTAGTATTTTCAAGGTATATAAGACACCTGATTTAACAGCATGGTGTTACTTGATAAAGCTCAGAATTCCTCTGAGCGAAAGCGCTTGTGTGTTATCATTCTGTGGTTCTGAATAAAGGAATTATTTGAATTCGTTTGGTGCCTCCCTGGATTTACTGAATCTGCTTTGGTGAACTTACAAGGAGCTGTTCCATTTCCTGGCTGTGTGTGCACTTACTTCCTGGTTTGGTTCTTTGCTGTTTGTTTGACTTCTATTCAAAGGTACTTCTGGACATCTTCAAAGAGGTTCTGGAAAACCATCAGGTATCCTAAGATGGAGAGGTAGGATATTACTCAGGCTGTCCTCCGTAAGGGTGGATAAATGCTAATCTTGAATGCAGACACTGGCAAGTGTATGGAAAAACACAGTGAGGAACTCTTCCTTCTAAGAAGGCAGTGCCAGAAGCATATCATGAAATTGAATTCATTTTGGTAGGTTACATCTAATTAAACAATTCCACTGTTACAAGGCAGTGGGAGTGAATGAGGTCTGGATGGGAATGGTGATAGCACAGGACACTGTTCTTGTTTTTGTTAACACACCTTTTCAATGTTAAACAGTAGGCTGGAACAGTAGATCTGGATTGGCAAGCTGTGATAATGGTCACAATTTTTAGAAAGCATTGTAAGGATATATCTCAGTTACTAAGAGATCACAATCCTCAACTCCCTGGAAATACATATACCAGGATATCGAATAAGAGACTTCTTCCAATATTTGAGTCTATAAATCACGAACAGCAAAGGGGACTCCATTCTGGTCATAGAACAGTGAACCAATTCATTGTCCTTATAGAAACACTGGAGGGTCATGGGAATTTGTCAGTTTTTTCTGCATGTTTGTTATGGGTTTGGAGAAAGCATGTGACCACATACCCTATAATGTTTTGCAGGATGAAAAAAATGTAATATACTTAGTACCGAACACTGATATAACTTTACATCACATTATCATGAATCTGATAAATGCAGGAAAGTGGATTTATAGCTTCATCTCAGGTCTGATGCTGTAAGAAAAACATGCTTATCTATACTCTTCACCAACTCTTAGTGAATGGGAACCATAGGAACTTGGTGAGGACTTACCCGTTTTCTAAAGAACTGTTTGCTTCCTCTGACAATTTCTATGAAAATGCAAGTATGCAAATGCATGTTTCTAAGGGATTTGATTATTAGGGTCATTTTTACACAATCTATTGAGTGTAATATGTTTGGTAGGGAAACTAATGATTGGTAGCCTGATTTTAAACTATGTAAGAAGTGTAAACTAACATTGTAGGGCCAACAGCTGTATCTAACTCCAATTTATATCCATGTGCTAAGGTACTAACTATTGTAGCCATTCAATATCTGATCAGTTCTTTTATTATGTTTACAGTTCATAGTGTTCAGGTGGGCTTATGGGAAATAAGTAGTTCTGATTCTCCCTTAGTCTGTTACATGAACTGTCAGACAATAGAGTTAGGGGCCACAATTTTTAAGAAAGGAGTGGGAATTAATAATATTGGAGTTCGAATAAATCTAAAGCCATGTATGTTAGCCTTGAGAACTTATTCTGAAACTTGAAGGAGATTTTATAGACGGGCATAATTGCCCTTGCATTGATGTGCCCCTTCCTGAGGCAGTCGCTAATACCCCTGTAACAACTGATATGCCTCTAACTATATGCACAGTTAATGTATTAAGTGCCTTCAGCACTAGCATTTCTAACAATTTGGGTAAAATGTTGCTGAACACAGTATTATCACAGTACATGCCACATTTATTCATCCCGCTGACAGTATGGTTACAAAAAACATAAGGATGTGGAATAAAATTATAACCCTGGATAGTGAGACAGAGACCTGTCACATAGATAGGAAAAAGCATAGGGAAGCCCTAGATGTCATGGCTACTGTGATGGATGTCACCATGCTGGAATTGTGTAACAACCCCAAAACCTTGAATAGGGTTACTAAGGCATTGAG
>NC_056729.1:619827866-619862129 GCF_019279795.1 Protopterus annectens | reverse complement strand
ATTACAATTGATGCTAAGTGATTCAACTTTTTTGTAAAGTACATTTGTCAACCAGTTTTCTGGCAAATTTGGTAATAAAGACACTGCTTCCAAGGATGTTATAACTTTTGAACTAGAAAACTCTCCTTCAATAAATGAATTTAATCTGAAACAAGCTACGAAAACAGTTAAATCACATACAGTATCTAGTCTAGTTGGCTTGAATGGTTTCTTCTTTACCAATATTAGAGATCAAGTAACTGACTGTCTGCAATTTTTATTCCAAGAATTACTCCAAACTGGATCTCTGCCTGAGGATTGGAGAGGAAATAATAGTTCCAATTCATCATAGAGACATTTCAACTTTCAAGGAAAATTATCATCCAGTATGTCTGACATATACACTAGGAAAGTGTTTTGAAAGAATTGTGTGTGATTTAATTTTAGACTCATTCATTTTATTTAAGGATATGTATCCACATGGATTTATAGCAGGACCATCCTATTTGCTGATTTAATCTAACCTTTACCAGTCAGTATGGGAAGCATTTGATTTGGAACTGTCAGTTGATATGTTATGGGGTTATTGGAAGTAGATAAGGCATTTGACACAGTAATCAGTAAGGAGATTTAAAGAATAATGAATAAAATGAATATAAATAGATTAATGCCCCTTTTGGTATGTACCTCACAAGGCATCTACAATAACTGGAAAGGCTGCAGAAATACCTCACAAAGAAGATTACCAGCCTCAAACAGATGCCCTACGCAAACCATCTCAAAAAACTCCAGCTTTACTCTGTCGCATATCGCGTACTCAGAGGTGATCTCTGCCTAACATACAAAGCTATGTCAAACCCAGAGCTGTTGTACATGCTCCACTTAAAGAAATCCCAATCCCTCCGAGCTACATGCTCTAGGGACCTAAACCTTGTCACCACATTACACAGAACATGCTTGAGGGATAGATTCCTGTCCCAGAGACTTCCCATACTCTGGAATAAACTATCTATCTATATCAAACAAAGCTCCTCATTAGCACCCTTCAAGAAAAATCTTGATGATTGGATGGGGAATAGGAAATTCACCCCAGGGATCATATCTGTGGCTCTGCTCGACAGTGGCACAGGAAAATAATTTTCTTGGGAGGCAAAAGCCAGGGTACCTTTTTTGGGCTTGTATAGGCCCCAGGGCTGATAGCCTAGTACCTACCTATGGTGGCAGATGTACAAGTAAATGGCTGCAGCATATAAAATGTATTAAAGAGGTTATATCCAAATTTTAGAAAGGTAGAAATTAGGATTTATCAGGGGTTTCTGCTCAGTCCTAAATTATTCATGCTATTTATGTCAGCTGTACCTTACTTTAATAATATTTGGGTAGTAAATCTCCCAGTGAAATGAAGGCCAGGCCCATAGTGACAAACTTGAAGGATCAGCATGTTTTGCAAATTTTCTGAATACATTGCAACTTTGGTCTAGGAGAAGTGATATGGAGTTCAATACAAACAAAACTATAGTAATGTACTTAGGGGCTAATTATCCCAGTTTCCTTTATATAAACAACATGTTACTAGGAGACGTGGCTAGTATAAGAGATTTGAGATAATGTGTCAGATTCATGAATGGCTAATTTCTGCACTGCTATATCACAATACGCACATAATAGAATGATCTTGTGTAATTATTAAACAGCTCTACACATTATGTAGAGCTGCCAAACAAAGCTGAACAGCAGTGCATGCTAATGAAAGCATAATCAGCTGAATTACATGCTAATGAATCAATCCAATATGGCAGAGCAATTCAGGAAGCTATAAAGTAAATGTGTAGAGATGGTGTAACCCTTTGTCATGAACATCATGAACACCAAAATCTACTGAAATACAGCCACCATCACACTGCTGCTGCTCTCCTGAATGTATATGTGCAACTGGTTCAAATATGTGCTGCTGATGATGCTGGCAGACCTCATCAAAATAGAAGACGGGTGTTCACACTCAGTTTAACATATCATGGACTGCATGATATTGACATAGTATCACAATAGAGAGTTGACTGGGAAAAGAGTTGATTGGGAAACAATACAAGCACTCTGCAACCTGTGTCACCCCCACATCAGACCTATGGGAAATTGAGGAGAACCTATACAGTGAAAACGAATGTTTGTGTAGCATTAAAGATATTAGCTATTCGTACATTCCAGAGACTCACAGGGCATAGACTATGGGTGTTACAGGCCTCAGCTTCAAAAATATTTTACTAATATCTAAATGCTATGCTACAACATGCAAAAGAGTACATCTATTTTCCATGGCCACTAGAGGACAGAGCAAGAATAATGCAGAAATTCTATGCTGTGCCACACTTCTCTAAGGTCTTGGGTGTAATAGACTGTACTCGTATAGAAATAAAGGCCCCACCTGCTGAACAGGAAGGACATTCATCAATAGGAAGGGGGTCCAATAAATGGTCAGGTTGTTTGTAATGCCAGAGTAATCATCCTCAGTATATGTGGAGGCAACCCAGGCAGTTATCATGATATGGGTCTATTTTACATGATCAAAATTACACTTCTTTGAAATTTAAAATGACAAAATGATTTTGCCAAAACTTACTTTAACAAACGTTCAGATCACCACAATTTTACTCCAGGAAGGGAGGCAGTTATCTAAAACTAACAAACAGACCAAAGCACATCAAACCCACCCAAATGGGTGGCTGTGCCCTCATACCCCCCTAACTATATATACCAGTTCCAAGATCGCATTATAGTGGGGAAAAGGGCAAAGTTCCTCATGTTGGCCAACTGCCTCCTTTCCTGGAGTAAAATTCCAGTGATCCAACCATTCGTTAAAGTAAGTTTTCAGCAAAGTCATCTTGTCATTTTAAATTTCAAAGAATTATAATTTTAATCCTGTAATGGGGACCCCATGACACACACATATGGCACACTTCATGACTTTACACAAAGTTTGCTAGAAGTGATGTTCCACAAGTCCATCTACTGGATGATGCAGGTTATAAACTGGAACCATGGCTCATGACACCCATAAGAAATGTACACACATGCACAGAAGAAAGGTACAATGAAGTCCATGCTCAGACCAGAAACATTATGCAGTGTGTGTTTGGCATGTTGAAATCATGGTTCCGCTGTCTATGCATATCAGTGAGTGCTCTGCAGTAAGTCCCAGGCATTTGTGCATAAATTCCATGTTTCACAATATCATCTTGAGGAAACAGCTACAACAGTGACCAGTACCACACATTCTTGGATCACAGGCAGGGACAGCACTGCCTGCACATACAGATGAAGAATATTAGGGGAACCTCCTTATTCAGAGGTAGCCAGCAGACAGAGGCATGCACCATATAGCCTTGCCCTGGCTAAAAGACAAAGGGTAGCACATACACTCACTGCCTATGACACAAAGGTCAACACACATACCCAGCAACTTAGAGGCAAATGAACACACACACACACACACACACACACACACACACACACACACACACACACACACACACACACACACACACACTCACCAGTGAAGGAAAAACCTAAGCACATAAAATATTAAAACTGATGGCATACTGTGTTCACAAACACTACTTACCCATGTAATGTCTGTGTACTGATAGCATCAGACAGAGACAGCCCCAAACAACATGACTCTGAACTACAGTAATGTCAAGATAAGTGTAGAATCTGTAGTAGACAACAAATGTGTAAGTAGATAAACTACCTGCATACTGTCAGTCCAGTACCTATCTGCTCTGTGCATCACACATACATGCAACCCTAAATCAAACATGGCAGCGTCATCATCATTCTCACAGAGTTCGGTGGGGAGTTGCAGTAGGCCAAGGGTAACACCAAAGACACAGCAATGCTGACCTTCCCCACCTGATTCAGTGTGTCTCTCATCTTGCACATTTAATACTGTAAACTAGCCATAATAACATGGCTAGCACTGCAAGAACTTCCATATGCGCAGTATAGCAGCAGTGAAATTTTAAAACTGCATACATTATAAATTATTTCTTTCCATTGTATATTTAAATACTTTCAAAATATAAACATGTAGGCAGTGTGTGTAGAGGACCAACATAATTTATGAAATAGTGCAGAGGTTTGTAAAACAATCTCCTCCAAGTAACTAGCAACAATGATCTGTCTCTATCCAATCATTCTCCTCTCCTTCCACTTCCATAACTAAACCATTATCTTTCTATGGTATAGATTCAGCCCTCTGAGCACTGTGAAGATGCAAATGAGGTGTGAAATCATTACCATTTGTGAATACAAAAAAATCACCTGGTGTAGTGGAGGTAAATATGGTGTAGGCAGCAACATGATTGCATGCATATGCCCTAAGATTGCAGGGAGAAGCAATAACAATTGTTAGCTGCTATTGGATTGCAGTTGTTTCTGACTGCTCTGATTACAAAAAACAAGCAATACTGAAGTATCTGTTTGCTCTGAAAAGTTTATGACATGCAGAACAGACTTACAACAAAAAGGTGTAACACTTTGAGAGATATGATAGCAACCTTAGGAACACTGACATCCTTGTAGTAAGAGAACACTGTCTACTTGCTGCTTAAAATCTGTCTAAAATGTTTATCATCTATATTACACATTGAAACAAAGATGCAGATAAATGGTCATGACACTGCATTTCTGTAGTTAAGCTGAGAGGAGGGGAAGATGCTCAGAAAATAAAGAGAAGAAGTAGCTGGCAGTTTTGGCAACCTGACATTAAAATGTGTGGACCATTATTATTGTAAAGTATTGGACAATATGACATTGATCTAGGCATGTTCAAACAGACATTTTCTAGTCCTATGTTGGTGGCAAAATGGGATAAGAAGCACAAACGAGTGTGTGTTGATATTGCACTGAGCTGAGGATCCTGTTTCAGATAAAGTGTTGTCTGACAGAGTTAATGCATATTTTTTTCAGCATATGCTCAGGTTGTACAACACTCATATCTAGGAAACGTCACAATCCTGCCTTTTCATATATATTACTCTATATGTTTTACTACTGACAGTTATCTATTTTTTCTTTCTTTCTTTGTGTTCCTTATTTTCATGCATTTTGACAGAGTGCACTGTTGACTGTCAGTGTTTTGAAGCAGTGAACAAGAGTCTATTGTCCCAAGTACAAACTGAGAAATGTAACTGGTCTTGCCATCAGTAGTGCATTACACATTGACATAGGTGTGCTTTGGTATAGTACTCTGGACAGCAGTAATACAAAATTGTTGTTAGAATATAAATTCTTACATATGTTCTTTTGCCTGTATAATGTCAGCAGAGAGCAAACAGTGTTATAGTTGAAGGAAACTGAACAATTTAATTACTGTAATCTTCATTAGCGCTAACAGTTTTGTCACCACCTTGCGTCACTACTAATGAATGAGTGATGTGCACTTCCTGTATACCTGTTTCTCTGGCAGAAGCTATAAATGCAATGAATGATTCTGGCCCCTTAATACATTTTTTTCTGGGGTTCAAATCCATATAGTGTGAAGAGAATGCTTTAGTGCAGACTGGCTTAGCTGTGATGTATGGCCATCAGCACTCTGGACAGTACTTACTTGAAAAAAATCAAACTATTAACCCAGCTTTCTTTGTAGTACATTGTATAAGTACACTGGCTTTAAAAATATGACAGAGGTAATCCAGCGTTCAAGTCCAGATAACACTTATTTTTAAAAAAGTGTCAGAATGCAAATTTCTTACAACACTTTGATTAGAAAGGTAATACAACATACAAATGGATATCATAATTATGTTTATTTCAAGAAATGTCTCATTAATGCTTTGATAAATACATTTTTGTAAGTAGTGTATCTCAGTGATGATTTAGTTATGCAACAGTTGACTGTGTGTGTAATTGTTTGTAAAGGCTTTTTAGAAAAAGAGTCTATGAACATCAATATGATATTAGTAAGGGTAAAATGACCAATGCCTTTTTTAAGCATTCGCAACTATGTGAAAATATGCAAATTAAGTTTACAATTCTAGAACAAGTGACACCTGACCCACGGGGAGGGAACTGGGAAGCTAGGTTGGAGTATCAGGAACTGTTTTGGCAGCTTAGACTAGACGCAATTAGACCACCGGGCATGAATGACACCTTGAATATAAACAGTGTGCTCAAATTAAGAAGGGCACGATTATAATAGGGGTTCTTGTAGACTGCTTAGATGTCCCCATTAAACACACTGGTATTGGATGTATTTGCAGTTCAGCCTAATGCCTTAGTTTGGTTACCATGTGCTGCATTGGTAATGAAGATGTTACATTTATTTACTTTCACGGTTTAGTTTAATATTTATTATTGTCATGTTCATTACCATTTATTTTACTATTATTATTTTTTATGTGTTTTTACATGTGTTGTAATATATTATATATTTCCTTTTTGGCATTACTGAATTTAAAGTTGAGTTTGATTCTTGGATTGGAATATATATTTAATATTTAAGGAAAGTTTATATGCACTGTATTTTTAAGAAACTGATTAGGGATGATTCACATGGGGGGGTATGTCATGTAATGTTGCATTTAGTATTTAACATGGCTGACTACACAACAGATTTTTTAACCTTGAAGAAGCTCGGTAATAACCGAGCAAAAGCGCTTGGTTTATTGTTTGCTGCTGTTTGGTGTGATTCAGATTACGTATCAATAAATGTGCTGTTCTTAACTTACTGCTTTTAACCACATTTTTTGGAGATTTGGGTACTATGGCCGTGGATTTTGGTGATTCTTCTGTGTTATACCGAAGATATTGCTGCAAACTGAGAGGTGCAACAAGAGAGGTTAAGTCAGCACAGAGAGGCTCAGGGTACATATGCATCATGTCTTAATGTAAGCCTATTAACTACTGTAATTGTATGCAGTATGGCATTGTATTGATGAATGGTACAACAGAGTAAAACCTTCCTATCATATGTGGATGTGGCAGATGTGTATAGACTGGATAATCATAACTGTTTATTTTCTGACATTATGTGATATGCCATGGATCTAGTTTTCTCTCCCTTTTTTGTCTCACCCCATCCCCTTCTCTCAATTTTTTGGGGTGGGAGGAATATTTTATATAGCATAAAATTTTCTGTTGTCAGACATTTCTGCTTATAAAACCTGGCATGCAGCACAGAGATTGCAGACAGACCACTGTGGATCAGTCCACCATCCCTCCACAGGTTGCATCACCGATACCCAGCACTTCAGTTCCTGAGTTGTCAGCACTGCCTCCACAACCCCTGCCCTACTTGCCCCATCTGCATCAGGTAGCTCTGCCCTGGCAGCTAATGTACTGGTACCCTCCAGGAGTAGTATTAATGGAGGTGGTGATTTTGTCACCCACCAAGAGCTGACAGGGCTGATGGAGAGTATTATGGAAAAGAGCCACAGTACTCAAATCAGCTGTGCCAAAAAGGTGCTTCATCACATTGCCAATATGTGCCACATTGAGCACTGACACATGAATCTGAGACAGGAGACAGTGATAACAGATCTGAAGGTGAGGACTACATTCTCATTGTTCTTAGGCATGATATGGGTGTATCTCCAATGACCCCTACCTATCCACAATAATGGTGTCCCCCAACCTTTTGTGTCCATCACCATTCTTGTCTAACTTGTTTATCCTTTATGTCAGCACCTGCTTCTTCACCTAACTTTCCTACCTGACCTTTACATTCCTATGCACCTTCCCCAACATTCCTATCTCTTTGAAAGGAAAAACAAGTAAAAAATGGGCACCTGTCCCACAAAAAAGTAGTGATCCATATGCAGTTCTCCAGTTCACTTATATGCCTTCTTGGCAAACTTGATTTGGTACAATTGGCTGTAGAGCATTATTATGTTGCTGTAACTTACCCTTGGTGTGTTGACAGTCTGAAATCAACAAATTCTGGCTACACTTCTACAATTATGTTGTGAATAAGTGGATAGTTATGGTTCTCTCCAACTACCTTCCTGTAAATTCCTCTATTACTTCCTCTGTGTCCTTCCCTTTCCTTGCCTTCCCATTTCACCACATTCCTATCAACTACTTTTTCACATGTTCAATCTGGTCAAAAAATAGAATCACACACACAGCACACAGAGCTAAAAAGCCATAAGAAAGCCTTCATGTTTGTGCTTAGTGTCACCTAGCAATGAAGAGTGATGGTGAATGTCTGTTCATATTTTATAAGTTGGGAGGGTGGCCTAATGGTTAAGGTATTTGCCTTACAAACACAAGGTGCAGGGTTTGAGTCTTACAAGGGATAATTGGCTAGGCTTAAAATGGCTCGCAAGGGCAGTTAGCTTATACTAATCTATGAACCTATGACAAAACATGTTCAGTTGTTGCCATCAACTGCAGTAGTCCAGTTATCCTCAGACAAAGGTGATTAAACATGCTGAGCTATTGGAATACATAGTAAAAGCAGAATAAAGCCAATACTTTGAAACAGTTACTCAAACAGTGCATTGGCTACAGGATGTAACAAAGTACAACTTACTCTGTGGAATGTTAACATAAAGCACTTGCCTAAAGATTAATTTTTGGTCATAGTGTCAAGGGATCAAATCCAGATGTATGTCATATTATTTCTTATTGTGATGTTAAACTTCTATGATATGTTTAATGACATACATCTTACTTTTTACCCAGTAACAACTTCTCATGAGCAGATTTTGAATACTGTTGCAAAAAAAAAAACATTTGCAAATACATCCATGCTCATAAGGAAGAATTATTAAACCACCCTTATTCTACTCAGGTCAGTATCAGTTTTTGCCTGTCCTACAGCTTCTTCATCCCCACAGCCATCACTTACTGATACAGAACATGGCTAATTAATATTGAAGACACACTGTAAAGATGTACCTTAATGACCCATAATGCCACACTTTCATATGTGTCTCTAAAGCTGTCTCTATTTTCACCCCTTATCTCTCTCTCTCATCCCATTGTACTGTTGACTATTCATTAGGCTGATGGATGTAATTGTCATGTTATGGCATTGTCTGCCTGTCATTACTTCGCTGAAGAATAAAACCTACATCTTCCATTGTCTGAATAGGGTATTGCTGTCCCTTCAAATGTATGATTTCAACATGTGGGAAGTGGGATTTTCATGGTGAGGTCTAGGGATAATGAGCAAGTCTTTAAGCTTAATTTTTCATCTTGACAATGGTTCTAATACAACATTAGATGAAACTCACACTGCCTGTTTTTATAAGTGTCTTTCCTGTGAATGAATTGCCTGTGTATCTCCCGAAGCCCCTTCGGTTTAAACAATTATAGTCCTCAGTATTTGTGCGAGATCTGGCAATGCAATGAACAACTGTAGTATGTCATGTTAAATGGCATTTCAGGTGTTATTGCATAATGTGCTAAGTGTTTGCCTTACACATCTTTGTACACCAAGTTAACTTGTGATTTGCCTTGAAACCTGTCACAAATGTAGAAGTTATAAAACATTACATCAGTAGTTATTACATGCACAGTTTCACCAGGCAACATATTTGTAATAGCCACTCCAAGTTACTCTTAAAGTCATGATAAAAAGTTAATATGATAATCACATTCTGACAGTCTTTGTAAAATTATTTACATACTGGAGTCAAACCCTACTTCAGCTCTCCTGTTTCATTAATGTCAGAGTTTGCATCATGTGTTCCAAAGAAAACTACGTTGACAGGTGGATTTTATCATATAAGTACTAGAGTGCTGACAGCCATACATCATCACTAAGCCTATATGCACTATAGAAACTTGTTTTAATAAGGTCAATATCCACTTAAATACCTTGCTGCCTGTAAACCTATCAAACTGGGTCCAAAAAAGCACTGGCGAATGTCCCCATAACTCCTGCTTGTAATTCCGTTTATGGTGGTAAGCATTAGGTTGGAAGGGTTAGACTTTCCTATAGCCTTCTTTCTTCCCCAATTAATATAAAAACAGCATGTTTTCCACTGTTCAACAGAGGAGTGTAGTGTGCTCTGCACCTTCAAACAGTGCATTTCTCAATAAACTAAGTGAAACAAGCGTGCTACAAAAGGGACATGGAAAACGGGCTCTCTGCATTGTAAACTGAGAAGCAGGCAGGGAACTGTCTAGTTTTTAACAGTAGGTCCTATTAACAGAGTATTGGGCATATAAAAAGAAACAAAAAAGCATGCTTGCAACTCATACCTGCACATGCTGCCTCTAGGCATCTGCTTTACTGATTTAGCCCAGTTCAGCCCTTTACCTGCCCCCCCTCAAGTAATCAGAGGTTACATAATCACCTACCTGACCAGCCATTTTCAAATTAACCAGTGCATCAGGTCCCAGTCGGTTGAGGTATGTTCACATACTTATATATTTAATTCTTGTTTCTTTATCTGAGCTCAATGTAGTAACTGTTTACTGCATTTACTCGCAAACTGAAACCTTGATGAATTAAGGCATGTTTATTGGTATCGGCTGCTACAAATTACTCACAAACTGCTGTTGATATTGTATCCATTCATTGTCATTTGCATTGACTTAGTGGTCTGTCCTGGGTAGTGTAGCATTGATAAGGGACAGCAGTAATGAATATTAACTGACCCCTTAAGGCAGATATATAGGAAAGAGTGCTGCTGTTTATTAATACTAAAAGGTGCACATGGACTTGTTTGATAATCATGTATACTGAATTTTGAATGATTAACTCAGTTCTTGGTATAGTACTAATAATCATATCCCCTCTCTAGGTGTTCCTACCTCATCTCCCCCTGAAAGGCATGTAAAAGCATAAGTACAGAAGACTTTCCCACCACAGAACTTGTTTTAATAAGGTCAATATCCACTTAAATACCTTGCCACCTGTAAACCTAACAAACTGGGTCCAAAAAAGCACTGGCGAATGTCCCCATAACTCCTGCTTGTAATTCTGTTTATGGTGATAAGCATTAGCTTGGATGGGTTAGAGTTTTCTGTAGCCTTCTTTCTTCCCTAATTAAGGTAAAAACAGTATGCTTTCTACTGTTCAGCAGAGGAGCGTAGTGTGCTCTGCACCTCCAAACAGTGCATTTCTCAATAAACTAAGTGAAACAAGCGTGCTACATAAGGGAATTGGAAAACGGGCACTTTGCATTGTAAATTGAGAAGTAGGTAGGGAACTGTGTAGTTTTTAACAGTAGGGCCTAGGAACAGAGTATTAGGCACATAGAAAGAAACGAAAAAGCATGCTTTTAACTCATACCTGCACATGCTGCCTCTAGGCATCTGCTTTACTGGTTTAGCCCCACTCTGCTCGCTTCACTCGCTCCGTGCCTCACCCTGCCCTCATATCTCACCCATCCCTGGTAGTGCTACATTTATAGTACCACTGGTATTCCACCTTAATTAACTAACCAACTACATGTGTTCCTAGAACCCAGCAAACTCCTAGCACAATAATACACCCTCTATCCACCCCACAATCTGTATTAACCCACCCATAGCTATTCTAGTCTCTCTAATCTTTTATCCACCACATACACTCACTACAGACCCTACCCTAGTAAATTATTATGACTACAGCTAAAACACTAATGCTGCTACCCTTAGTATCCCTGCTATGTATTCCTTATCACCTAAGCTCCTATGAATATGTACAGCATTTTGAAATCCAAAACCCAAACTCTCAATCAGACACCACCCCAGCATTTAATAAGTTTATCCATCACATAACCACCCCCTCTCCTAATTCCTCACCCCCCAATTACCATCACCCAACTAAATACCACTACTTTAGCTTAAAAACGAAAAGCTGCAAAAAAAAACATAAACAAATTTTTAAGACTCATAAGCAACTTAAAAAATAATCATATGAAGGATGGAGACATCCACCCCAACCCTGGCCCATCCACAACAGTAGACCCAAGCTCACCATCTAACAACCCAACGTGTACTACCCAGATTGTTAGACTTCCAGACTCATTTCTGGTCTGTCATCTCAACATCAGAAGTCTAAACAACAAAATCTATAGCCTACATGGACAGGACTCTTAGCTGTTCACTCTCCTGATATCCTCTGCCTCACAGAAACCTGGTTAAAACCAATAACCAAAGATAACAAAATAACCCCCCTCCACAGTACAACATCCTTAGACTGGACTGGATCTCCAGGAAAGGTGGCAGGGTAGCTGTACTATACAAGTCTACCCTAACAATAACAATTGACACCCAGCAGCCACCCCAGTTTGGCAATGCAGAAATTCTCATCACCAAACTAATAATAAACAAAAATGAATGCAGATACATTGTCTGCATTTATATTCCACCCGGCAAGAATGATAATACTCTAGAAAATATCTTACAATGGCTAGCTTCTAACTATCCCCAGGAAACCATTGTCTTGGGGGACTTTAACATTGATTGGAACACCTGTTCCTCTGAAACTCCCTCCACCCAATTAAACCTCCATGGGTTTACTCAGATCATTGCCAACCCCACCAGATTTAGAAGAAATAGAGTCAAAGATAGTATCCTCGATTGGATACGTATTAACAGCCACCCCAAAAAATACAAGTCAGGTACATTACCCAATGATCTAAGTGATCACTGCCTTACCTATATTATTAGGCTCAAAGCTGACATTTCCAACCAGCCCACCTACAAAACTATAAGAAACATCAGGAACTTTAACCTTGACAACTTCCAAAAAGAACTCAAAGCATGTAATTGGAATGTCCTGAAATGACTCCCATTACAAGAAGCATTTGAGTACTTCAGTACCAAATTTCTGGCTATCCTTAACCACCATATTCCTACCCGTAGCATCCGTGTAAAAGCCACAGTTGCATCGTGGCTATCTAAAGAAACAAAAAACAAAATTAAACTAAGAAACAATGCCTGGGCCAGGTGGCATGTTACCAAAGCCCCTATGGACCAAGTAAGATACCAGCAGCTAAGGAACCAGACCAAAAAATCTGTCATTCTAGACAAAAAAATCACTACACCCTCCTACAACAAAAATATCAGCTAAAACCTCAAAGGTTCTGGGCTGGTATTAACAATCTTCTCCACCCAGGCCATTCCGCCACTCCTACCCCATCAACTGCCCTTGATAAATCCCCTGTTGAAATTACAAACAGCTTCAACTCCTTTACTGAAACTATCCAGTCTCTAGCTACCCATTTCACTCAATTGGACAAAAACACCAGCTCTGGAACATCTAGCCCTGATCCATCCATCACCCAACCCACCTTTACTTTTCAAACCGTACCTAAAACCTGATCCAGACCTTACTCAAAAAGCTAAAACCTACTACACTAGCTGCCGACCACCTCCCAGCTGAATATCTTCAAAAAGCAGCTGATGCCATAGCACTTCCCATTTCTATTCTGATCAATAGATCCATCTCAGATGGATCCATCCCAGCAATATGGAAAATATCACATTTTACCTCTCCATAAAGGAGGAAGTTCCACAGAATTATCTGACTTTAGACCTATAGCCATTCTTTCATCACTAGCTAACATCATGGAAAGATGCATACACAAACAAATCATGCACTTTCTTATTCAAAACGGAAAGCTCGCCAACTCTTAGTACGGCTTTAGGCCATTCCACAGTACCACCACGGCACATCTATCTTTCTCTAATGTCATCAATCTTCATTGTAACAACAACAAACTATCTTCAGCAGTCTTCCTAGATCTCTCAATAGCTTTCGATATGGTCAACCATCAGCTACTGCTCAATACCCTACAAACCATCGGTTTAGACCAATATGCAATACAATGGTTAAACTCCTACCTAAACAGTAGACAACAGGCTGTCTTATGGCAGAGCAAGCTGTCATCCCAACTTCCTCTAACCCTAGGTATCCCACAAGGGTCCATACTAGGTCCCCTTCTTTTCTCTATCTTTATCAATGATCTGCACACCACCATCCCAGGAGCCACCTGCATCCAATATGCAGATGACTCAATGCTAATATGCTCCGCCTCCTCTCCTACACAACTTCTAAGCCTCATCCAGACCACTTTCAGCATGGTTGAAACATGGCTAGTTAATCACTGCCTGCCTCTAAATCCTAACAAAACTAAGTTACTACTTTTCTCCCAAAAATGTAGAATTCCTCCTCCTTCCTTCAACATCAAATCTAGCAATGACACCATTATCTCCCCTGATGTCCATACAAAGCTTCTAGGTGTAATAATAGACAGCAACCTTAAATGTGATAAACATGTCAGTCACACTAAGTCTGTCAACAAAATACTTGGCTCACTGTACAGAGCCAAACCTTTCCTCACCACCCTAGCTAAGGTAGCTATTGCAAGATCACACCTCCTCTCTAGCCTTATGTATGCCTCCCCTGTACTCACCAACCTATCCAAAACTGATCTCAACAAATTATTAGGATGTTACAATTATATAGCCAGATTCACTACAGGCATGGCTTTTAGGACCCACCATTGCCAGAACCTCAGAGCACTGGGATGGCTAGAGTATCCTACCCTTCTACAGTTCAACCAGCTTATAGCAGAACATAAAATACTCCATCAACCTGATAACACCCCTGCCCTCAAAAATATTCTCACCCCTTATAGTGCCCCCAGGCCATTACGCTCAGCTGATAGACTAATAATACAGACCCAAAAATCTAACAAGTCTGCAGGTGATGCTATATTTGCCAACTCAACCAGTAAAATCTGGAATCTACTCCCTACTACCGTTACCAAGGAAACCTCACTACCCCTATTTAAAACAGAACTCAAAAATGCCTCACATCTCACTGGCTGTGCTCTTGTTCTAAACCTGACTAACAACTTCACTAATATATGTCTTGCTACCCAACCTGCTGTTTAGCCAAGTATCTATGCCTCATAGCATTTGAATGTCTAAGCATTGTGAATTATGAGATCTGATTGTATTCTATGTTCACATTTTCTGATGCATCTTTGCCAATCAGATGTACGTCTGCACATTGTGTATATTGATATCTGCCTGTATTCTTTATCTATATTTTTCTAAACATGTCTGCCTGAGTTTATCACTCAGTGATGTATGTACTGTCTCTTTTTTGGTATGTGGAGCTTTTCTCCACAGGCCTCCGCTGAAAATGGACATATATCCAGTTGGACTATCCCGGTCAACAAATGTAAAATAAAAATAAATAAAATAAAATAAAAATAGAAGACATACCAACTGTAATGTTTCACTGTTTCCTTCAGCAGAGAAGTTTGTCTGCTTGCAGTGTGCTATCAAGCAAATGGAGCAGGCAAGCACAACATTTCATTTCTGATTTGAGCTTTGGAACTAATATGGAAAGGTATACTACAACATACAGAGCATCACTGAACACAACTAAAGACTGGTACTTCATACTCCAAGTTCAACACTTCATACCCTGCACACACACACACACACACACACACACACACACACACGAGCGCGCGCACTATCACTTTGAAAACATCCACACAAATATGCCTCTCAGCACTGCTCTTTTGGGAGTGATTTGGAACAAAAGTAAGGATTGCAACTGGATGATATTACTTTATTACATGGACAATGTGTAATATACTCATGTGAAATGCAGTGAACTGTTTGCTTAATTGACCACTTCATTCTGGACAGTTGAGTTTCCATTGCAGCACTGACACAAATGATATAAAACCACATACAGCCTTGGCACACAGAAATCATTATGTTTTATCCCTCTTGCATTGTAACATTAAGTATTGCTTGGTATTGACTGGCCACATTCCCCATGCATGAGCACATAGCATAGCTAATATTACCATTCATTAATGTTTATATACCGTCATCATAACCTGATGATCCACGAATCATTCATTGTCCATCCTGTGTTTCACACCTGTGTACGTGTGTCATCTACACAAGGCAGGTAGGTATATATCTCTCTCATTTCTGCAATATACATTAATGACAGCATAGCATACATATGTCAGCAGTACATATGTATTTTTGATGATAACATTGACCTTAATCTGTCATATCTACAAATATGGAATTGTACAAAACCTTCAACATCACAACACTTCTCTAACACAGAATGCTATGCTAATCTTATATATACCGCACTATCAGAGTGAAAAGTTAGATTTCTGCAGTGTGCTTGCATTACATACTGTGTCCTCTAGATTGCATAGCTAGAGAGGTGGGGTTGTAATCAAACAGTAGTCAAGTTTTGTGTGTGTGTGTGTGTGTGTGTGTGTGTGTGTGTGTGTGTGTGTGTGTGTGTGTAGTTGTGCAGCTATGAACTTAGATAATACTGGCTACAATACAGTAGTAGCCTGGAGTTGCTTTTACACTGTAGGGTGAGTCCACATCAGTTTTAGACACTTCTCCCAACATCATCCTATCTGCAAAACCACACTGATGTCATCCTGTCTAAAGTGCACTCTCACAGTGTGAATGTCAGAGTTTTCTGGTGGTCCTTGCATTAAGTACTGTGTCCTCTAGCTTACATTGTATGATTGTTAGGTGGTTCTAATCTCACAGCAGCCAACTTTGTGTGTGTGTGTGTGTGTGTTTGCATGGAGCTGTGAAGATGTGACTTTAACTATTGCTGTCCACAATGCAATAGTTCATAGGTTCATAGGTAGGTGCTAGGTTATTGGCCCTAGCGCCTATATAAGTCTAGCCAAAAAGGGACCATGGCTTTTGCCACCCAAGAAAATGATTTTCCTGTGCCCCTGTTGAGCAGAGCCACAGAGGTGATCCCGGGTATAATTTCCTATTTCCCATCCAATCATCAAGATGTTGTTGAAGAGTGCTAATGAGGATCTTTGTTTGATATAGATAGGTAGTTTGTTCCAGAGTATGGGACGTCTCTGGGACAGGAATATATCCCTCCAGCATGTTCTGTTTATTGTGGTGACAAGGTTTAGGTCCCTAGAGTGTGTAGCTTGGAGAGATTGGGATTTCTTTAAGTGGAGCATGTCCAACAGCTCTGGGTTTGACATAGCTTTGTAAGTTAGGCAGAGATCGCCTCTGAGTAGGCGATATGCGATGGAGTAAAGCTAGAGTTTTTTGAGACAGTATGCATAGGGCATCTGTTTGAGGCCAGTAATCCTCTTTGCGAGGTATTTCTACAGCCTTTCCAGTTGTCGCAGATGTCTTGTGAGGTACATGCCAAAAGGGGTGTTGTACTTTATAATGGGTCTAATGAGTGACGAGTAGAGGGGAACAATGACCTCTTTTTTCCTGGATGAGAAACCTTTTGTGATGAAGTGTGCCACATATAAGGATTTCCTGACTACTGTGGTGATGTGATTATCAAAGGAAAGACTACTGTCCACCTGTGTCCCAAGGTCTCTTATAACATGTTTGGTGCTAAGTAGACTACCACCTATGTGGTAGCTCATGGGTACGGAGTTTTTACCAAAAGGGATGACAATGCAGTTTTTGACATTGAACTTGAGGCCATGGCTTTGACACGAGGCAGCTGTCTCATTGAGGCCCTTTTGTAGGATGTCCACATTGTTAGGAGTTTCGATTATGGCTCCTAGTTTGCAGTAATCTGTGAACTTCATTAGCCAAAGACCTTCTGTGTTAGCCTGTACTTCAGAAAAGTAGATACCAAATAGGAGAGGACCCAGGACTGAACCCCGTGGTACTCCATTTGTCACTGTTCTGAAGCCGGATTTGGAGTCTGCTAATTTCACAGTGTGGGTTCTGTCAGTGAGCCAGTTGGCAACCCATCTTGTGACATAGGGATTTATACCTAGTTTAGTGAGTTAATCTATAATTCCAGAGTGGGTGATATGTTAAAAGCCTTGGCAATATCTAGGTAGGCTGTGTGAACCACCTTACCCTTGTCTATGGCTTTGGTGACTGCTTCAATGAAGTCTGTCAGGTTTAAGAGATATAATCTGCCTTTTGCAAACCTGAACTGGGTGGGGTCCAGTGTTTGGAGATTACCAATTCTTTGTTTATAAGTTCCATGATGGTACATTCCATGGCCTTGCAGACCAGGCCCATCAGGCTAATGCGGCAGTAGTTCCTGGGGTCAGTGGTGGCTCCCCCTTTGTGGAGTGGGATAACCATCACTGTGTGCCATTCAGTGGACACAAAGCCTGAGGTGAGGCTATGACTGAAGATGGTACTTAGGTGGAATGCCAGTTCATTCTGTAGCTTGTGTAGAACGCAGCCTGGTATGTTGTCAGGTCCGATGGATGCTGTATTCTTGGCTTTGGATGGTGTAGTTTTTACCTGTGCAGGTGTGATTACAGGAACTTTGTATTCTTCCAGTATAGACATGGGCTCTATAGAGGATGAGATGGGGGTAAAGTTAGCACTGAACCTATCTGCCAGGATGTTGGCAATATTAGTTGGTTTAGTGCCATTGTGCTTTAACTCAGGGCAGATCTGAGTGTTGCCATTGAGATTCTTGACATAGCTATAGAATGCTTTGTGGTTGTCTTTAGAATCAGTAGTGATTTTATTTTCATAACTAGCTTTGAAGGATTTTATGAGGGATTTCAGCTTCTTACTGAGGCTGACCAGGGAGTTCCTCCAATCATGGGATTTTACTCTTTTTTGCAACAGTTTCTTTCTTCTGTTGTAGAGTTTGTTTATGGCAGGGGGCTACCAGATTGGCTTAGTTTTTTTTTTTTTGAGGATAGCATCTTGGTTCTGTTAGGGATAGCATGATCCATGCACTTGTGTAATTGCTTATAAAGTGCTTTTGTGTAGGATTCAGCAGTCATACCTCTATTGTCCATCTGCATGGGTGTAGTTGCTTAGAGTTCATATTACACTTCACGGTAAGTCCATATCAGTGCCAGTGTCTTCTACCAACATCATCTTTTCAGCAACCCAATTCAGATGTCATCGTCTATAAAGTGAACTCTCACTCTCACACTAGTAAAGCAAGACTTCTGTGGTGGCACTCGTGTTAAGTACTGGGTCCTCTAAATTGTATAACTAGAGAGGTAGAGGGTTCTAATCTCAAAGCAATCAACTTGTGTGTCTGTACAGTCATGTAAATATGACCTTAACTACTGCTGGTCTTATTAACATAGTAGCCTGTAGTACATTTTACACTGCAGGTTGAGTCCACATTAGTGTCAGAGCATTCTCCTAACATCATCTTCTCAGCAACAGAACTCTGATGTCATTGTCTATAAAGTGCACCTTCACAGTGTTAAAGTAAGACTTCTGTGGTGACACTTGTATTAAGTACAGTGTCTTCTAGACTCTATAACTGGATAGGTAGGGGATTCTAGTCTCATGACAATCAACCTGTTTGAGTATAGAGTTGTGTAAATATCACCTTGTCAGCAACAGAATGCTGATGTCATCCTCTATAAAGTGCACTCTCACAGTGTTAAAGTAAGACTTCTGCAGTGACACTTGCATTAAGTAATGTGTCCTTTAATTTATATAGCTAGATTGGTAGGAAGTTCTAATCTCACAACAGTCAACTTGTGTATGGAGCTGTATAAATATGCTCTTCACTACTGCTGGCCTTAATAAAATAGTAGTCTGTAATGAATTTTATACTGCAGAATGTGTCCACATCAGTGTCACAGCTTTCTCCCAACATCATCTTCTCAGCCACACAATGTTGATGTCATCCTCCAAATTTGCACTCTCACACGATTAAAGTCAGAGTTCTAAGGGGACACTTGAGTTAAGTACTGTGTTCTCTGTATTATATAACTAGATAGGTAGGGGGGTTCTACTCTCACAACAATCAAGTTGTATGTGTGATGGTTAGTCTGTTGTATCACTGGAGGATTAATTCAGCAGGAGTGCTTATTTGACACTCAGTCATGAAAAGCATTTTCATGGTCATATCAGTCCCTCATCACCTTTCACTTTGTCCACAAACACATACTGTCTACAACACACTGATGAGGTCATCATTTCACTCTCACACCACTAAAGTCAGACTGCTCCTGTGGCATGTGCCTAAAATACACTTGTGTGTAGACTGTGTCAGTCAATAAGTAGGGAGTTTGAATACAACAATGAGATCTGTGTATTGTGTGTGAGTGTGAATGTCAATTTCAATGGAGGACAGAGTGTGTTACACCTCTTAGTACTGACAACATTTAAAGTTCCACATAGCTGTATAAGTCATGTTGCACACACATCTCTTTTGCATGACACAGCTGATGTTATCCTTACAAAGATGCAGTATGGCTCATATATAGTCAGATTTCTGCTGTGGAGTGTGCATATAACACACTTGTATATAAGTTGTTTCAATACATACTGAGTCTGAACACAGGAATGATTGTCTTCTGTGGTTTTGTGTTTCTTCCACTTAATGTGCAGAACAGGCTGCAAGTACATATATGAGGTATATCTATACAGTGTGCTCATTCTGTGCAACCACATTTTAGCAGAAAAAATGAAGGTAATACACAATGGTGATGTTATCCATTGAAATGTGTAGTGTCACACTTGTCAAATATATCCGTAGTCGACCTTGTGTTTCAGCAAACCTTCCTTAGCCTGTGATGTTAGCTATATAGTTAAAATCCTGACGTCACTGCTTAGGTCACTGTACATGATGTTAACTTGTTGTCACCCACATGTGTTATGTTCAGGTGCCTATGTTTTTATTACAAAAGTTTATTCTACATTTCCTTTGGATAATCAGTATTGAAGGCTGATGCTATCATTTGAATAGATTGTCGTTCCATCACAATTGTAGTGAGACACCTCCTCAAGACTGAGGACATGACATGATGCAATGTATGTTGTTGCCTAAGTAAGGCATTGTTCCAGTGCAGGAGTATATCCATGTTGGACATAATTGTTATTCTCCCATCACAGTGATAAAAACAAGGGTTTACAGGTGTGTTTGGCTATACCTAGCATCTGGCAATGTTGTCTTACATACAGCAAAAATCTATCCAAGTAACTACAGGGACACATATACCTTGATTCATACACATGAAATAATGCTCTCACATAACCCCACATATGACAGTTGGTGATGCAATTATACCATGGCACATTCATTGATCCCACTATGGTGTTGGTTTTCTCAATGCTTAGGCAGCCGTTACAAACCAGCACTGAGTGACTGTAAGCGTAACTGTTCTGCAGAAAAGAAATCCTCCACAGTTATACTTTGTATGTATAGAGTGGCAGGGGCATTTTCCACCAATTGTAGCAGATAATTCTGGGCAAATAAAGTTCAGCTGACTGAATGACATCACACAGGTGGAGTTTGAGAACTGTGATGAATGTGATCAATACCTGACTTGTTATTTGAAGGAGCTGTACAGCTTGATGTTCAATTGTAGCATAGGAATTCATTCTGTGTGAATGTACTGACATCACACTGCAGCCATTACATCACATCAATGTTAACCCTTGATATTTTAAACAAATGTAAGTGTAGCTTTGGATTTCCTGAAATTACATATTTGTCCTGCCAATGTAAAGATGAGATTACTACCTTGGCACATAGATTCAATACTGTGGTGTACACGAGTATGCTAGAGTTCTTGGGTTGTATGTGTATAGACATACAGAAAAGCTGCCCTTGACCACAGAACTTTGATACAGGACTGGCCACATTTGTGTGTACATGACTATACTCATTTAATTGCCAATACTCTGACATGCTGATATGACATTCATTCTCAGGCATCCTTTCTTACATCGCACATTAATTTTCATTTTTTTGTCAGAATACCCATTGCTACCTTTTGTGGCAGATGCCAAAAATACACAGCTCTGGGGAATACATTGCATCACAGTGTGGGGTTTGCATCTGTTCTTATCTATTGGCACAATAACTTTGTCAGGAAGGAGTGCCTTGTGCAAGAATATTATGTATGTCACATTCTCCCTCAACATTTGTAACACCACACACACCGACATATGGGATGCATAAATATTATTAACATTGAAATGCATAATTCTCTTCAAGGGTCATCCTCCTTGTATATATGTAAGGCCTGTTTCTGTGGCATACACAGTTAATACACAAGTCAGTGTTGATGTTGATGGCATGGGTTCAATTCTTGCAAAAGGAGATTGCGGCTTCTGAGCCATACCTATTTTCCAGCATTTTATATGGATGTATTACACATTGTGCCAATATCCCATAATGTAAGTACTGTCCTTGTGAGCTGTCATCTCAACTCAGCATGTCAATGACATTCATATATCATGTAATCCCCCTCTTTTACAATGTGAATTTGTATAACTGTCACATCCTATACTATCATGATTTCATTTATTTACCTACATTTGCTCAAGTACTGTGACTACCACAAATTATTCTGGCATACATATTGCAAAATGTTAATATTACAAAGTTATATTTGTGTCATAAGCACCTTCACATCAGTTATTGCACTAAAAAATGGACATTTACTCTCCCCTCTGATATATTTCTGTATACATCTCTATGACTTCTGTGCACATTGTCCTCAGTACACTTTACACTTTTCCTGTCTGGTGACCCATGTATTGTAGTTCCCCTTGCTGTTTCACATCCCCTCTTATTTACCAATGTATTCATGTTTCATTTATGTGCACAGTACACTTCTCCTGCCTGTGTACACCATACATTATTTGCCTTATGTTGCTCTTCATACTGTCCGCACAAGAACGCTTAACAGGTTTGCCCATAGAGAAGACTGTTTACTGTGTGTGCTTGTGCTGCTCAATATGGTTTCCTGGTTGCCAACACTGTTGCTGACCACAGAAATGTGCTTGTGTTTGTGTTAGCATGATGAGCAGAATGCATATGTGATTAGTGCTACTGTTCATCACACTTCACACAAAGCCTACACAATTGTTCATGGATCTCAGAGAATGTTTGACAGCAAGCAAACATTTGAAACAAACTTACCTTTGGTCAAAGAACATGTTATTCTGCTATTATGGATATTTTAAGATAAATTTCTAGTAGGGAAGATGATATGGTAATCCTTCTTTATAAATCAGTGGTACTGCCCATCTTAGAATACTTGTTCTTATAATGCTGCACACATAAAGAGACCTGTGAGGATTCAGAATTATTATATGAGGCTGTTTTTTTTATTTAAGGAGAACTAGTTATAGATTAAGGCATTGTAAACTGTCTCTGTATACCAGTGGCGGCTGGTGACTTCAAATAAAAGGGGGGCTGCAGGAGACAGCTGAATGGGTGGGGTCAATGGGAAGGGGTGTGGCCAACTAGAAAGGGGAGGAGCTCTGCTCAAAACCATAAAAACTAAATTTAATTAAATACGCTGCCCTGGGTGCCAAACCATCATTATGAGAGTCCAATTAAGACAAAATAAGTGTAGAAAAATAAAAATATTTCAATGCATTGGCTGCATGACAGCTTACTTAATATCTAGATGGAAACAAAAGGTTGTGAGGCATGAAAAAATAAATTACTTTTTAAATACATTACTGGAATGCCAGTCAAAATCAAGTATAAGAAAAACAAGCAGCACTCAAACCACTTCTCCTTGCACTGCAGTTCTAATTATAATTTATATTCGGCTTTATTAAAGTACCAAGTAACATGCTGAAAGTAGAAATCTCTGTGATGCCCCCACTTGTAAAAATGTTTCTTATCCAAAAAATACCTGCTGCCTGACAACTATCTACTTGTTTCATAGGGAAAACATGATCAAAGTAAAAAATGAAAAGCAAACAAGAAACAAGCTAAAGATACATTGCTTAAAGGATTACTGTACAGGTTATGGACCACACATGATTGGCATTCTGTTTAGTTTATGGGTAAAGCCTGTAGAGATTACTGGAAGTCACCAACAAGTGTGAGCTTTTTAAAAGAATGTAATCCTGTCCTTCAATAACAAAGGCTTATACATTATCTTGTTAAGTATTCTCTGCATGGCAACAACAGAAAGGCTTTTAATGTTGGCAATTCTTTAACGGTATGCATATTAAAGCTTACTTGCATCTTACGATCTCAGACAAGCTTACCTTATGGTCATTAAAGCATTGCTACTTAAACACAGAGCAACAGGCACTTTGAGTAATAAGCAGAAATCTGAGTAATAAGCATAAATCAACAGTACAAAAATATGACAGAAACCAGACCATTCTGCAAAATCAAGGACAGATGAAAAGCCACTGTAGTACTTGTGTCTACCTTGGATGGGGGGGACACACTGCACAGTTACAATGCATAACTACTCATTGCCTTGCTTGGACACATCCAGAGTCACTACATGGGGGAGTGGGGTGCAACAAGTATGTCACAATTTGAAATGTCTCTGGCTGACTATGATGACCCTGACACATTTGTCATACCTCTCAACCTCAGAGCAAGAAATCTGAACAAAGCCATACACAGAAGTGGGACAAAGGCCCAAAAATAAGGACACATTTTAAATATTGCTCTAATAAACTTAGAAAGATAATAGAATAGGTCTTGCATTAGTATGAATTTTCTGAAGGGTATAAAATCTGAAACTCAAATGTCTGCCATTATTTTCTAACTTCAGTCTTTAATGATTTGTCACTAATTTGCCAAAACAATTTTATGAAAAATGGGCCAAAAATGTGATGCAAAAATATGAAATAGCCACACAATACAGCTGGGAACCTGTCAAAGAAGGGACACTTTAATATTAGTACTGCTAACTTGAGCAGCTGACAAAATAAAAGAATCTACATGCATTTCAAGTAATCTATAACTTTGATTATTATAATTATTTCTTAATTGTAAACCCTACATGTTTTCTTCCAAAATTGCTATTTTGCAGAGGGATTATTAGGGGGAAGAGCAACATTTTGAGCCAAAATCGGGGACAGTTGAGAGGTTGGCTATGCCTAATTCTATAAAGCAATTTGCATGTACCTCTCAACCTGTTAATGCAGTAAATCTGAACAAGGCCAAATATATTGGGGGAACATATAAACAGTACTAAAAACCGCTCTTGTATAAATTGAGACAGTTGATAGAATAATAGTTCTTACTTTAGCATGCATTTTTCCTGAAGGTTATGAAGTCTGAAACTCAGTGTATCATTATTTAGTGACTTAATTCTTAAATGATTTGCCAGAAAACTACAAATTTTATGAAGAACAAACCAAAAATAAGAAGCAAAAACCTATTCATTCTTTGAACATCTGGACCGTTGGGAGGTATAGTTCAGCTGGGCCTGTCTCAGTTTGCTGCCCTTCCCCCCTGACAAAATCATGGTTGAATGGAGCCTCTGCAGCCATTCCAATGATCCATTACTTGGCTATTTCACTCCATTTACCATAAACACTAATGTGCATTACTGCTTTACTTCTATGATGAGTTGGACTTCATTTGAAAGTTTTATTTTGTATTTTACAGCACAAACACTAAGACATCTGCTAAACAAAGCAATGCAGTCTCACAATGAAAAACAGACTTAGCATTAAAACTTCTCTGCCCTTGAAACTCACATTCATTGAAACAGCATTGAAACCCACATTCAAAGAAAATACATTTTGCCAGTGGCAGATAAAGATTCATTTTGGGCTGTTTTCAAATCATAGGCCCCTTGCATATGAAACATACATGTGCTCTTTGATACACCTTCCTCATTGTATTAAATTTATATTCCTTGTACAATACAGTACAGTTGTTAGAGGGCATTTTAAATTTGTTTTGAACATTTTTCCAGTAAGCAATGAAACAAAACACATGCACCCATAATGACAAAACTGCCCAGTTCAGAACATTTCCATCATAAAAGTATGCTCAGACTTCCACAGTCCACCATTATTAGTAAATATGCACAATTATACAGTCCACCATTATCAGTAAATATGCACAATTCTACAGTCCAACATTATCAGTAAATATGCACAATCTCTGAAGAAGTAAAAGTCATCTAAATAATTCCACATTAAAGAAATCTGTAACTAATGAAGAGGTTGCTGCTAGCAAACACCTTTATATTTCATGGTTTCATCGAAAAATAAAGTGTCTGTTGCCCCTCAGGAATAAATTGCCTATATTACATTAAGAAATGATAAGCTAGTAATATTGCAAGAGGAAATGGATCGCAAACTGATAACAGACTCATAGTTAGTAACTTCACCAAGGAGAACATTCTCAGTACGGCAGCATCCACCCCTTGTGGGAGTAGAACCCACAGCCTTCTGCATCAAAAGCGAGTACACAACCTGTTGTGCTATTAACAAGGCACACCAACTTCACTTAAGCAACACAACTTCTGTTCCCCTGCAGCTCTCAGCTCCTTGTAAAATCTACTCAATACTCAACTGCATCTCAACTTCGCAGCACAAGAAAACTGGAAAAAGCCAAAATTTATTGGGGGGGGGGGGTCAAAAGCCCAAAAAACAGGGACACATTAAACATTGCTTGCATAATCTTGGAAATTTGCTAAAATAAAATGCTGTGTTACCACCATACATTTTACTGCCAAGGTCCCTGTGCAAAACAGTCAGAGCAACATACCACTACGCCAAATCAGCTGCTTTGTGAAAGAGAAACTCTGCGCTACCACCATACATTTTACTGCCAAAGTCCCTGTGCAAAACAGTCAGAGCAACATACCACTATGCCAAATCAGTTGCTTTGTAAAAGAGAGGAAGACTGAAACTTAAATGGCTATCATTTAGTAAATTCAGTTCTCACCATAGCTGTCAACCTCTTAGTACAAAACACCTGGACAAACCCAGTAATGAGGGAATACAGCCCTCAAACATGTTCAGTAAATTCAGTTCTTGCCATAGCTGTCAACCTTAGCACAAAAAACCTGGACAAAGCCAATAATAGGGGAATACAGTCCCAAAAATAGGGACACATTTCAAATATTCATCTTATAAACTTAGAAAATTGCTAGAATAAAAAGGTTGTAGGTTGTGTTACTATATATTTTCTGAAGAACATGAAGTCTGAAATTCAAATGCTTGTCAATTTTACTTCTGACAGAACAAAAACAATTTTCAGCAGAGGCCCAAGGAGAAATACTGCAGACACGTCTTTGTAAAATGGCAGGGCACCAGAGCAAATCCACACAAACACAGGGAGGAGATGCAGACTCCACACAGAAGGCACCCCAGCCAAGAAGCAAACCAGAAAAACCTATAGCTGTGAGGCAACAATACTACCACTGCACCATCAAATATGTAAGGAATTAAAACATTCAGAAACCTGAAGTCTGAAATTCAAATGCCTGTCAATTTTATTTAACATTTGTTAATCAGGACAGTCTGACTTGGAACAAAAAAACAATTTTCAGCAGAGGCCCAGGAAGAAATAATGCAGACATGTCTTTGTAACATGGGAGGACACAAAAGCAAACCCACGCAAACACAGGGAGAAGATACAGACCCCACAAAGAAGGCACCCCAGCCAAGAATCAAACCTGAGAACCTGCAGCTGTGAGGGAACAATGCTACCACTGCACCATCAAATATCAAGCATTGCAACATTTACAAACCACAGATATTATGAGGAACAGATCAGATCAAATATGAGGCAAAAATCTGCAATTTTTTTATAAATGGTGGTGGGTAGGGAATTCAAGTCTTTAACACCTGCATACAAGGTGCAGGGTTCAAGCCTGAGGTATTTCCTACCATACCACCATGAGTCTAACCACCAGTATATTGCACCTGGGGCATTTTCACACACACACACACAGAGTCTCATGTATAAACATGACACAGACATACATGCTCCAATTTCATCTCTCTCTTTCTCTTTTTCCTTCACCAATGCCTTTTTCCAGGCAGGAGCAGTATCATGCACCCACACTTTGCAATGAATAAAAGTTAACATTTCTAACAGATTTGCCCTGCACCACAGTCAACCCATCTTAATTGTAACCACACTTTCCTTACTCCAAGAATTTCCTTTCCTGAAATCTTTCTCTTAAATCTTCCTGCCTTCTAACTTGCCAGTGTTGATTGCTATCTTGGCTGATAACAATTTCATCAGAAAACCTATTAGAAAATTTCCAGAACACAAATGGCACAGAGCGAAGCAGAAAGTAAATCCCAGAGGTATCCAAGTTCCAATACACCAGTAAATCACTCGTTCAGTCTGGAATTTAAACACTGAAATTGTAGATGAATGAAAATTTTAGATGAATGAAAATTTGTTTTGCCTGCTCATTCCAAGAATCTGTCAACCTCTGAACCTCAGTGATTTAAGTTAATTAAATTTTGCTACCAAACAACATTACATTTAGTTTTGTGTAAGCGGTCAAAAGTCGTCCCGTTAACCTTTGATTCACAGCATCTTCTCTAACATCTGCAAACTGTTCTTGTCTAGCTCAGCATGCCATATGCCCAAAGATGCAGTTGGTTGGGATAATAAAAAATAAAATGCATACTATACATACGACCAAGAAGAAAACTCTGTACTGTACTCTACTCTGTTCTTCTTCTTCTTCTTGTTCTTCTTATTGTTCTACTTCTTTCTTCACTTTTCTTCTTCAGCACAGCTGACAAACATTAATATAGTTAGGTCACCCAAAAAAAAAATATTTAAAAATAGTTAAATCCTTTCACGATCATCACGAAACATTCAGTCCACATCCACAACTGAAACTGTTTGATTCTCGCTCTTTTCCCAGCACATAAAGCCCGGGAAGAGAGCAACAACCAATCAGCAGCATTTAGCCCAAACACGTCATGTACATGCCTGCGGACGTCGCAGTCCAAACCCCTTCCAATTCTATGCAGTTTGGAACTGCATAGACTGCTGGGCATCACACTGATGCCTTAATGTCCTCACCGGGCTGCAGCAAAAAGAAAAAAAAAGTCTTTATTTTAAACCACCGCAACCCGAGGAGGTTAAAGTGTGCATGCGCGTACTTGCCGAGTCGCGGACTCGGAGACAAAGTAAAGTAAACAAAAAAAAGAATACTCACTGTCTCTACTACACAAAACATGAAAATGTACTTTTTCTTTTTTTTTTTGCTGAGGGGGCTGCAGTCCGGCAGTCCAATGCCACGAGCCACCCCTGCTGTATACCATTAATTACAGGTTAATAAAATGTGACTTAATATTGATATATAAATCTGTGTATCACAGTAGTCTTGCAGCAGATTTAGGTATTGAAGTAAAGAAACATGCTATGGAAATTATGAATAAACAGTTGTTTGTAAAGGTAACATAGTTTACTGTAAATTGATACAGGAGAACTTTCCACAGCAGAGTGGGCATGTGGTGGAATGCCTTATTGCTGCAAATCTGAAAACTGTATAATGTATTTGTTTTTAAGACAGGTCTAAATAATTGGATGGGTACAAGAATCTGGGAGCATTCACTAATTGGAGGCTAACTATTTGCAGGTTTATAGCAAGCTTTGAGTTTGTTTGGCTTGGACATTGAGCATTGAAGGTTAAATGAAGATGAATTTCTTACACATTACTTAAACAGTAATACTAATAATTAAGCAGTGATGAATAATTTTAAACAACCCAATCCACAAATGTATGTTTGTATTAATTTATTTAGTGACATTTGATTAGCAGGAAAGTCTGACTGGGTAGAAACCCATTTTCAGTGGTCACCAAGGGAGAAAAGTTCCAAATTATTACATAACACTTTAAGAACAAAAATTTTACAGTCTTGAAAAATAAAACAACAACATCTGCATTTTCAATAATTATAACAAATTAGGCATAATATAAAAACATTGGTTAAGAATCGATAGAAGGTATATGACAATCAATTAATATTTAGAGAAATTTTAGACAGTTTGCAGAGAAACTAAAGATAAGTTAGTGTAATATAAATAGGAATTGCAATATCAAGTGAGGAAAAATAGGCTTATGGTATATTTAGAAAGTCAGAGAAGAGAATTAGATACAGTAGGCATAAGGAAGTAAGCGAAGATGGGAGAGTAAGGAGTTATATGGAATGAAAAGGCACTTGTTCACATTTAGGGATATAGGTTCTCCTGGTTTTGAGCAAAAATAGAAACAGATTGTAGCTAGGAAGTCTTTCAGAGTGGTTTTGAAAGATGGGAGAGTGAGTATATACCTGAAGGATACAGATAAGGAGTTCCAGGCTTTATCAACCTTGTATGAGTACAAACAATGCCCATCAGATTTTCTATATTTATAGACAGGAGTTTGTGGCCACTGAATCTCAGTGTCTGATTGGAAACATAGTTGTATAGAATGTGTTTTAGTGCTGGACAGGCAGCTGGACACTGGATAATGTTCTAGGTGGTAAGAAGTTGTATATATGTTAGTTGATGTGGCAGCTCCAACCAATTTAGGATTTTCAGTGTTATACAGTGGTGGTTCTCTAAGGGGTACATGCTGCAAATTTAGCGACTATGTTATAGCATTGTTCAAGTTCCAGTTTTTGTGAAGCCTTGAGGTTAGTAATGTTGGCAGCGCCATAAAGAAGAATGGGGAAGAGATACGTAGTGGTCAGTGCAGTTTTAGTTGTATCGGTAAAAAGGTTTTTGACTCTGTAGAGCATCCCTAGTTTTTGATGAGTTTTGTTTATGCAGGTAGAATGTACAATTATCATCCACTATCACCCCCTAATAGTTTGCTATGAGAAGTGATTTCAATGGTTGTATTGTCAAGAGTGCGGACTTTAAATTTATTTTTTTCACGAGAAGGAGATTTAGGGAAAAAGTAGTAGTTTCGTCTTTTTTGGGTTGTGAATGAGCTGTAAGTTACAAAGCCATGTTTCAGCTGCTGACAAGGATTCCTGAATAATTTTTAGTGGGTGTACCACATTGTCAGATGTGCAAATGTGAATGGAATCATCTGTGTATTGTATTAGGGTAGCTTGTTATGTGACAGTATAGAGAGTGTTGGTGAAAATGTTAAAGAGGAGGGGACCAAGCAGAGAGACTTGTAGTAAACCAGTGATGACTGGGTGGTAAAGAGAGAGCAAAGAGTGCAATTTTACTGATGGATACCTACGGGACAGGTAGCTTTTGAACAACAGACAGGTGTTCTGGGAGAGACCTAGTGAGGATATTTGAAGAAGAAGTTTGCTGTGACAAACTGTGTTGAAGGCTTTAGACAAGTCTAGAAATAAGGAAGAAACTAGTTTGCCATTATCTCTAGCTTTATTGACAGTATTTAATCTGTTAGAAGGATAGTGCTAGTGCTACGGGAAGGACAGAAGCCATGTTATATAGGGGATATGAGTTCTTTTTGCAGGAGATAGTCTAGCAATTGCTTTTCAATACATTTTTCAAATATTTTGGTGAGGGGAGATAAGATTGCGATACAGTGGATATAAAAAGTTTACACACCCCTGTTAAAATGCCAGGTTTTTGAGATATAATAAAATGAGACCACAATAAATCATTTCAAAACTTTTCCCACCTTTAATGTGACCTATAACCTGTACAATTCAATTGAAAAACAGACAAATCTGTTAAGGGAAAAAATATAAAAAAAAAAACATACAATACACTGGTTGCATAAGTGTGCACACCCTTAAACTAATACTTTGTTGTGTGTGCACACCTTTAAACTAATACTTTGTTGAAGCAACTTTTCATTTAATTACAACATTCAGTGTTCTTGTGTAGGAGTCTATCAGCCTGGCACATCTTGATTTGGCAATATTTGCCCACTCTTTCTTGCAAAAGCACTCCAAATATGTCACATTGCGGGGGCATCTCTTGTGCACAGCCCTCTTCAGGTCACCCCACATATTTTCTATTGGATTTAGGTCTGGGCTCTGGCTGGGCCATTCCATAACTTTAATTTTCTTTTAGTGAAGCCATTTTTTTATTGGTTTGGATGTATGCTTGGGGTCTTTGACATGTCAAAAGATGAAATTCTTCTTCATCTTCAGCTTTTTAGCAGATGCTTGAAGGTTTGGGGCCAAAAGTGACTGGTATTTGGAACTGTTCTTAATTCCCTCCACCTTGACTAAAGCCTCAGTTCCAGCTGATAAAAAGCAACCCCAAAATATGATACTGCCACCACCATGCCTTACCGTAGGGATGTGTTCTTTTGGTGATGCAAAGTGTTGATTTTGTGCCAAACATAGCTTTTGGAATTGTGGCCATAAAGTTCAACCTTGGTCTCATCAGACCATAACACATTTTCCCACAAGCTTTTGGGAGACTTGATGTATTGGTTTGCAAATTTTAGCCAGGCCTGGATGTTTTTCTGTGTAAGACAAGGCTTCCATCTTGCAATCCTATCCCATAGTCCAGACAATTATAAAATACAGGAGATTGTTGTCACATGTAGTACACAACCAGTTCTTGCCAGAAATTCTTGTAGCTCCTTCAGTGTTGCTGCAGCTCTCTTGGCAGTCTCTCTGACCAGTTTTTGTCTTGTCTTTTCATCAATTTTGGAGGGACATCCAGTTCTTTGCAACGTCACTATTGTCCCATATGTTCTCCACTTTTTGAGGATTATGTTCACTGTGTTCCATGGTATATCCAATGTTGCGGAAATTGTTTTGTACCCTTCTTCTGACTGATACATTTCAGAAATGAAATCCCTTTGCTGCTTTGTATGCTCTCTGTGAACCATGGCTTTTGCTGTAGCAGTCAACTGAGTAAATGTCAAGAAAATCCTACTAGGACAGCTGAACTTTATCTGGGGTTAATCAGAGTCTTTTTAATTGATGTTAGGTGTGTACCCAAAACGACTGAATGTTGTAATTAAATCAAAAGGTGCTTCAACAAAGTATTAGTTTAAGGGTGTGCACACTTATGCAACCAGTGTATTGTATATCTTTTATTTTTTCCCCTAACAGATTGATTTGCTTTTCAATTGAATTATACAGGTTATAGGTTACATTAAAGGTGGGAAAAGTTTTGAAATGATTTATTGTGGTCTCATTTTTATATATATCACAAAACCCTGGCATTTTAACATGGGTGTGTCAAATTTTTATATCTACTATAGGTCTAAAGTTATTCATGTCTGTGAATTTCTGACTTTGAGCAGAAAGATAATGTATGACTTTTTCCAGAGAGAGGGAATGTGGCATTCCTGAACTGACCTATTTATAAGGACTGAGATAAGATAAGCAATACTATTGTTTGCTACATTTCTATCTAGCAAAAATACAAAATAAATCATCAGAGGACCCCAGGAAGGCATACTTTTTCAGGAAAAGTGTCTTTAAGCTTTTGTTGGCCTGTGAGGAAAGTTGTTAAAACCTCTGTTGCCTATGATTAGCTCAAAGATTAAAGATACAAATAATTTCCTACAATAAATTCCTAATATCCAGGTAGATCAGACACGGTATTTATGTATGCTGAAAGATAATTCATTGTATATCAGCATTCCTAATGAAGATGACCTGCTTTGAAATAAGTAATATTTAAGCATTTGAATGTAATGATTTACTCCAATTAACTGTGTTAGTTTAACCATATAGTTTTTTTTATTAAAGGGAACAATGTTCAAAATTAAGAGCATTATAATGGGTGCAGCATTTATGTCAATTTATTCAAGTACATTTTTGAGCAGAAATTTGTTTATAATGAAACATTTAATGTGTACCTACCAAAAACTGATATGTGGCATCATTATTTGAACAAACCATTGCCTGATATGGAAGGGTAAATGGAATGTAATAAACCAGATTGTGGATTTTTTTGAATAAGTATGATTTTTGGCATCATTTTTTTTTTCTTACAAATGTAATTATTTGAAGTGAATTTCTTGGATGCAGAGGTTAAAACAATTACAGGTGGTCCTTTGACTATATCCATTTACATAAAACCAACTTCTAATTAATAGTTTAAAGATGACATATAGTTTCCATGCCTCTCTTGTTAAAACATATTCCCAATACACAATTGATGAGAGTTAAGCAAATTTGTGATAGACAGGATGTTTGTGGAACAGTAACAAAGGATTTCAGACATCATTTCTAACTAAATAAATAGGTTGCAATGACAAATCCAAGATGGGGAACACCAATAATGAAGTACCCAGCTTCATTAGTAATGACTTACATGCCAAAATAGGAAATTTGATAGACCAGATAAAATAAGATTTAGCTTGACTTGCACACTAAAGCTGTCACAAAGAGTACAAATAAATATTGGGAAGTTCTGTTGACTCACCCCACATTGGCAACATTGCTAGATCATAAATGTAACTTCAAGGGAAATGAGGTAGACATTTATCACAACATATGCCAACTCTAAGAATACACTACAATGGGGACAAGGCAAATTTTCTCATCTGCAATGAGTAAACCCAGAATTTCTGTAAATGCAACATATAATTCTGTCAGCCTAGGGCGTGTGGAATATGCAACAATTTATGTAAATATATTTTAAATGTATGCTTGTTTGTTGCTAGAAACTCCAGGACATCATTAAGAATAAGACATATGATTACTCATGACATTAGGAATATCATCTATCTT